>NC_048408.1:23558557-23589397 GCF_013103735.1 Etheostoma cragini
TAAGTGTAAGTGTGTTTGTGTATGTTGGCCTATAGTGTAAAAAAATAATAACTTACTCATGTCATTTTAGACCATATTGCTTTGATTGCAAGAAGTAACCGTTTGCTAATGAATACATTGTAAAATACCACTGCATATGTGTTGTTCTGGGTTCATGCTTCACTATGAATAGGTCTATCTCTGCCGATATAAAAGTCATTACATTTTGGTACACGTTCTGAGATATGGTATACAATATAAGCAGTAAGTTACAAGTTTTTTAATCGTCTTTTTGTGTTTCTCGACCTTCCAGCCCCACGCTGCGACATCAGTCATCCACATCAATCTCCACGTCCTCGTCCTCTGAGCACTCTTTACTAGTTGTGTGGTCCGAGAACGGAGACAGCGGCGAGTTCCGCAGTTTCTGAGCGAGCTCGAGCTCCTGCTGGCCACCCCGCGCGGGGGAATCGGGTCGCGGGTGGCCCAGCGTGCCGTTGGCGCATTTCTCCAGGTCCGCCAGCTTGGCGAGCTTGTCCAAAGGGACCTGACCGACGGCTTTGGCCGACTCCACGTCGGCCTTCATCTCTTCCAGGTCCCGTTTTAGTTTGGCCCTCCGGTTCTGAAACCACGTGATGACCTGCGCGTTCGTCAGGCCCAGCTGCTGAGCAATCTGGTCCCGGTCGGCCGGGGACAGGTACTTCTGGTACAGGAAGCGCTTCTCCAGCTCGTAGATTTGGTGATTGGTGAACGCCGTCCGAGACTTCCGACGCTTCTTCGGGGTGCTTCTCTGGCCGAACAGAGTCATCCCGTCCCGGCCTGTGAGGGAGAGACAGAGGCCAATGAAAATCATTGAATCATGCAGGTGCAGGGCTACCTCTGTGACCCTAACACAAAAACCTAACACACACACACAAAAAAATAGCAATCAAAGTAATCCTATATGTGAAACAGTAAAGCCTTTAGCTCATGTGGGAAGAGGTTAATTGCAATAATATTCCACATACACCACTGGGAGATGTTGAGCACCAGACACACGAGACCTTTATAATAAAGAAAAGCGGTGGCGATTTATTTCGTCTAGCCCAGCCCAGAAAATTAACACGCCTTTGTTCGATTAGAACATTTCAGAGGAACAATATGCAGTAGTGATCATGTTTGTTTGGCTATTAAACAAGCACATTAAATGAATGTATTGCACGACATAGGGTGCAAATGCGATATGTGGTGACATGTAACCAAATGTTTTTTTTCTATCTTTTGCAGGTCATTGAATAATAATAAAAAAGATCAGCGGAAACACAGAATATTATATTATAGAAAGGTGTATTTGAACTGTATTTTTTAGGATGGATTTACCTTCCGCAGCCTGTAAAACGCTGACTTCCAGTCCCTTGAAGGTCTTGCTGGCGAGCTCCTCGAGCGCGCAGAGCGGGGAGGTTTGGTTGAGGAGAGCCCGGCTGGACAGAGGGATACTGGACGGACGGTGCTTCTCAGAGGACGAAATTAAATGAGCTGTGCCGCAAATTGTGTAACTTCGTTTCACAGACGGTTTGTTCAGGATGTCCTCGATGCTGAAGGGGGTCAGCGGCTTGTTGGAGTTGGCAGGAGGCGGCAAGTGGTCCAGCGGACTTCGCCTCCTGTTCTCCACTGCATCACATTTGGCCACTTCTTTGGATGTCATCATTGGTTGTGCGCAGAGTTTGTAAAAGACTTCGTTGAAATATTCAGCGGTTAAAAACGAGCAATGCAATCGAGGAAAAAAGTCACATAACAGTTGGGAGGCTTAAAAAAAAAAACAATCACGGAGGAGAGAATGAAGAAAAGAAAATCTTATTCCAAAATGGGATGTCTTCAAAGTGTCGATCCTCGGGAGCAGCAAGTCCGCAGGAGTGAGATGCCTCCCTGAAAATGGCGAGGTCCAAAGAGTTGACGATTACTAACAAGTTATCATTGATTGGTAGGTAATCAATTATCTCCAGTGGCACTTTCGCCCTCTTCCCTTTCACTCTTTGACTATGTTGCAGTCCAGTGCGGGGCTTTTTGCGACTGGGGGTGTCCCATTAATTAGGACGCATGGCTGGAAGGAGGAGGAGCTCCGCGGAATTATTATAATGCTTTGTGCTCTTATCATCTTTGGTCTAATTTAGTCGTGTGGTGAGATACCAGAATAGGTATGTGGGGTAAATGAGGGGAAGCAGAGAGAGAGAGGGAGAGAGAGAGAGAGAGAGAGAGAAAGATGGGGAGAGAGAGATCACAGTCCGTAGCCTATTTAAGCGTTTTTGTGCGTAAAACTTTGTTTTTTAGTTCAGCAGGAGTTTCTATGCTTTTATTCAAAAGTGTTTGGATTATCCGGATGTTGCCAAAAAAGACAAGTCGACTCAGATGTTATCTTAGTTGTCGCAGGTAGTCAGAAGGATGTTTTCCTCGACCTAAAGCGTGGATGATCCTTTGTTTTGTAAAGGTAATGTAGAGCTGGGCCATATATCAGCTCTGATGATGCCTCCTCTGGGGCGGGAGAGAAGGAGCAGCATGCATCCCTCTCAGCTACGCCAAATCCGGGCCATAACTCAGGCGAAAGGGCTCCTTTAATATCATCCGAGAAATATTTCATCTCCTATCAAATTTCTCAGCGTCCTCCAGGTTTGACATGATGAGTTTATTTTGGTGCTGGTATGAGGAATCGACAACAGACTACTTTGCATAAGAAAACGAATTTACGCAGCTGGACAAAATATATGGTCTTTCCTATCGAAGCAAAAAAAAAAAAAAAAAAAAGGGGAAAGAAAATGGTACTATTTCATTTCATGCAATTTATTTGTTATTTCATTTGTACATAACATAACAAAGTTGCCGGTATTTTTACTACAGAAAAGGGAAATTGCAAGACAAGCCTGTAGATGGTACGACTAATAATATAATAATAATTATTGTTATTATTTGCACATTGGTTGCTCTGGTCGATATTGATAATATAATGCTATTATTTTAGGGTAATATATTTATTTACTTTAATGAAGAATGTCTGTTCAGCATGTTTTAAGTCAATATTGAAACGATTAGTTTCCCGTCACTGATGGACGCACCAGTAAAAATAAAACACCAATAGAGTGATGATGATGATGATGATGATGATGATGATTAAGGGAGAGAGAGAGAGAAGAGAGATATGATTTCAATCCATGCCTTTTAACGTTTGTAGATAGTGAGCTATTTAAATGTTCCCTAAATGATTATTCTGTTTTAATGTTTTAAAAACAGAATGACTGACATGATTTAATTAGCCATGTCCTACATGGTGTCACATAGCTTGTTATTTAGTCATGAAACTAACGAAAAAATAGATTTAGGGACATTTCATTTCACAGACGTCACAAAAGACACCTTCATTTTCAACCAAGGTTTAATTTATTTGCTTGTTTTTCAATATGAAAGAAAGAGAAGAAACTAGTTAATTAGGTGTCAGTTTGCAAAGGATTTCTGAAGTTATGTTGAACGTTATCAGATTAGGAAGGTAAAAAAAGAAGAAGAAGAAGAAGAAGAAGCCAGGCAGGTTATATAGGCTGCTGGTGGGGGGTGAGATCTGATTTCAGAGGTACTGAAACTGTTCTATGGGTGTTGTGTTATAATATAGCCAACCATGTTTTTCTCACATTTGCCAGGAGCTTCTTTTAGCTTCCCAGTTTCACAAAGGCACAACAAACAGGCTTGAAGTGTAGAATGAATATATATCACAATAATACATTGAAATTTAACAAGCCAGACTAAAACTGACTTAGATGCTTTTAAAATGAGTTTTAGAGCAAACTAAAATACAATATTTATTTTCAATAAATATGAAAAAAAAATGTAATGAATCTAACATGCAAGCATTATTTATACCAAAAAATCATTACAACAAAAAAAAAAACAAATTACAGAATGTCAAAGAGCCTTTTAAGATTAGTTTATTTTTTGGAGAATAATATAAGTAACTAAACTTTAAAATACATTAAATGGCACACAGGTTGTTTTGTTCTGAAAAGATACATGGGAAAATGTAAAAGAAAATTCACTTTCCAGCCAGCTGGTTTGCGTTGGATCCTGGTTTTCAGTGCCTGTTAAAGACAGATATTCGTAGGGGTGTGTCATCATCACTGGGTCTGGCTTGCCAAGGCCAACAACACGGCCTGCGTCTCAGCTCTCCTTTAGCCACAGAACTTAATCTCTTTAAGCTACTAGATTGTGCAGGGGACATTCCCTGGCAGGGGAGAGTGAAACACCATCACTGACTGTCTGGAAAAGGACTCTCTCTGATACACTATTCACTCATACACTCATACACCAAAAAACAAAACGCCTTCTGCGTTTTGTTTTTTGGGGGGGTTTGGTTTGGAAGGTATGGTGGACGTTTTCTGATGGGTTTGTAATAAAAGCTCTGGTTAACCATAATCCAGTAGTGTTAGTGTATATATTTTTACAACTCTTTTTTAATCTGCCACTTAAATGCATTTACAGAACACAAGAGCCCCTTTTTCATCCCAACCAGGTGTTGATTTAGGCCTTCCACACTGCGGTCGGTTAGCTTAAAGTGCCACCATGCAATATGTGTCAGGGACCTCATGCAGGAGGAGACACAGCATTCACTGCAGGCTTAGATTGCGATTAGACAGCTGCAGGGGGAAACTATCCACATTGTAGCCATTTTGTGAGATCCCAAAGATGGATGACATGTCTCCGCTCTCCCAAAGGTTATCTCACATGACACCAGATATAGATACAGAGAAAGAGAGAGAGGGAGAGATAGCGTGGGTTCGGATGTGCCTCTCAGTTTAAAACGTACTGTATAAATCACACGTCATTACCAGAGGTCACCGGCTGAGGTTCACCATTGGATGGTTTCATCGCAAGGGCCATTCTGGTTGGAGGAGAGTGGATTTATCTAGCAGGGGGATCTCTGGAGAGGCAGCCATATTTTATGTGACTGGAGATGTAATAACAGGCCTCTGACAAATCCCTGACGGCCCGGGCTTCTACTGCCTCGCAGTGCAGTGCCAGCGCTGCTGGAACTACGGATCATAACCAGCGCCGTGTGGACCGCACTGTTTTCTCCAGGGTTGGGAACTTTTTGCTGTGACTTTCACAACGTCATGTTAAAGGTTTATGTCAACCAAATCCCAATAAATAATTTTCTCATTTATCTCTGGTAAATTAATAGTTAATTGTGGGTTTTATGTGCCCAACTGTTCACCTCTGAGACCTGGACCTGAGATTCATATCCAGATCTTTATTGACTCAAGACCATAATTACATGCAGTGGAATACAAACAACATAGACAATACACTAATTATACAATAATAGCAGCCAGCAGGAATTAAGTTAAAAAAAAAAAACTTAAAAGCAAGACTATGCGATTTTTGTACAAAAAAACACACATTCTGCTTACAAATGAAAAGTTACATTCATAAGATATTAAAAACACCCTTGCTCAATTTTAAATATTAGGGGAGATTTGCTGCTTCAACCTGACTTGGTCTTCTATTAGCTCATGGTGGTTAATGTTGGCTAACGTTATATTTTATTACTCCTCTCTCCTTGTGCTACTGTTATGCAATGTTCTAGCATTTATAATCAACTCATAATGGTTACTTGTGGCTTTCAGTTGCCACTGCTTAGCTTGATTTAACAGACGCAAACATAACTTTTGGCTTTAATTAGCGTGAACACAGATGCACGGTTCAAATACTCTGGCAAATACATCTTCCTGTTGTTCTGCAGCAATTTTCTACCAAAGAAATACATTGAAAACTGGTCGGAGTGAGATCAGGGTCTGTTTTATATACTTATTTCTTTCAATATTTTGAGCACCACAAACCAGATTTCATTACCTTTTATTGAGACGCAGAAATCTCTGAGACAACCACAAGAGATTAACACCAAATTATCTGCATAGCTAAATATGTCTATAGGTGTCAATATACAAGTGATGGAAGAAGTATTCAGTATAAGTATCAAGTATAATTAAACAAATTAAGTCTTAACTCTAAGTGAGTCTTGCATTTAAATTTTAATTATAATTTATAGGCCTGTAAAATTATTAATAATATTATTTATAATAATAATAATAATAATAATAATAATAATAATAATAATAATAATATTAATAATAATTTCCTTTATTTTCCAAGTCCATTTTAAACATACAAGGAATGTATCCTCAGCATTTAACCCATCCTGACAAATTACCAGTGGGCAACCATAGTCCGGTGTCCAAGGCAAGGCAATTTTATTTATATAACACATTTCAGCAACAGGGCAATTCAAGGTGCTTTACATAAAACATAAAAAGCAATTAAAAACAAATACAAAATTAAAAAGAATTAAAAAACCAAATTCATAGTGCAGTTTAAAAAATTAGAAAATGGCAAGATCAAAAAGAAAGGTCTTCCGCCTTGATTTAAAAGAACTGAGAGTTGCGGCACACCAGATAAGAGGATCATAGAAACTGTTCGCTGCTTCCCCCTGTTGAGTTCTTACTCTGGGGACAGAAAGAAGACCTGTACCCGACAACCTAAGAGGTCTTGTTGGTCCATGGTGCAGTAGCAGATCTGAAATGTATTTTGATCCTAAACCGTTTAGTGATTTACAAACTAGCAAACGTACTTTGAATTCAATTCTTTGAGGCACAGGGAGCCAGTGTAAAGACTGCAGAACTGGAGTGATGTGATCCATCTCTTGGTCTTAGTGAGGACTTGAGCAGCAGCGTTTTAAATCAGCTGCAACTGTCCGATTGATTGTTTAAGTCTACTGAAGATAAAAGCATGGACAAGTTTTTCAGAAACCTGCTAAGACTTAAATCCTGTAACCCTTTATATATTCTTAAGGTGATAATAGTCTTAATGTGGCTGTTGAAATTCAGGTCTGAGTCCATGACTACACCAAGATTTCTGGCTTTGTCTTTTGTTTTTAACATTGTTGTTTGAAGCTGAGCGCTGACTTTCAATTGTTCCTCTTTTGCTTCAAAAACAACTACATCAGTATTTTTCAAAAGTCATTAATTTTTTCAAAGCACTTGATCAGTTTTTGTATTGGACCATAGTCCCCTGGAAATAAGGTTATGTACATTTGTGTGTCGTCTGCATAACTATGGTAGCTAATCTTGTTGCTTTTCCTAATCTGAGCGAGTGAATGCATTTAGATGTTAAACAGAAGTAGCCCCAGAACTGAGCCTTGGGAAACTCCACACGTCATATTAGTATCCTCAGATGCATAATTTCCTATAGAATTAAAAGTATTTTCGGTTCTTTTAACCAGTTTAGTACTGAGTCAGAAACGCCAACTCAGTTTTCCAATCGGTCTAGTTATATGTCATGGTAGACCGTGTCAAATGCAGCACTGTGATCAAGTTAAACTATGACTGAAGTTTTGTCTGTGTTTAAGTGGATGTCATTAAAGACTTTAACAAGAGCCGTCACAGTGCTGTGGTGTGGTTAAAAACCCAACAGGAAGGCATCAGACTTGTAGTTTAGTTACATGAAAAGGGTGAGTTTTCGGAAAAATGCTTTTTCATTGATTTTACTTAAAAATCGAAGGTTTGGTATTGGCCTATAGTTGCTACTGACGTGTCTAGATTGTTCTTTTTTAAGAGTGACTCGATGACTGCCGTTGTAATGCCAGTACCTACTGTATGTCAAGGGTGATGGCAGGAGTTCCTATCATGCATGTCTTTAGGGTGGGACGAAACTGGAGCACCCGGAGGAAACACGGGGATCAGACCAGTGATTGAACCCAGTACCTGCTGCGAGCCAAAGTGCCGCCCATAGTTGCTGTCAGCAAATGTACCAGAAGTTTTAAAGGTCCTCAGAACTGCATAAAAACAGAAGAAGCAATTTAGTGTTGTAGTGGGTCAAGGTAAAGCTAATTTGAACTACATTGTGATTAGAAATGCTTCATAAATAAAAATGTTACTTGGTCGAACTAAGCCTTTAAAAGTGAAAGATTCCATCCACTGTGCCTCTCACTAAACTTTGTTTGTTGTCAAGGATTGAATGTAAAAAGTAAATAAATAGTTTTACTCACTGCTCACAGCTTTCCATGCCCCCAATATAAACTTAATAAATGAATAAAAATAAATATAAAATTTAAGTCCAATATATCAGTCAATGAATTAACATGTCATGATATGATCCCCATGCAAGGAAAGTCCAAAACAGGTGCACAGTCTCCCAAGAAATACAAGAAGTGCTAAAGCTACCCCATGGGAAGTGTATAATGCAGAGTTACTCGCTCCTTAAAGAAACCTTTTCATGGGTCTCTGGCTAAAGTAAGACAAAATAATGTGCTGCTATGGATGCTATAAAAAAACCTTCACTCAAAAAACAGTTTGACACCAATGTTTTAATGTGAAGAGGGTGCCAACATGTTTTTCTACTTATGTTGACAATAAAACTTGAAGCTGAACCCCATGAGATCTGTTCTACTGTGTCTTACCTGGTGGAGAAGTTGTTCCTTGGATACTTCTGCCTGCCAGTAACAGACTGGCTGCACGTCCCCGATCGTACTGGTGGGGTTTGGGGCCCGTGTCTTACCTGGTGGAGCAGTTGCTCCTCGCACACTTCTGCCAGCCAGTAACAGACTGGATGCACAGCCCTGATCATACTGGTGGGGTTTGGGGCCTGTACACTTGTTGTTGGCACAGACTGAACATGAGCAATTACTAATTTACAGAACGCACACTTTGAAACGGCACATATGTGGCCATCAGATATGAGTCCCCGCCACGCCAATTTTGACCATTAACCCATCTCTGAAAACGTGTTTTTCACTTTTGCTCATTCTTTCTCAATCTGTTCAGGAGTCCCTTCCACATGCTCCCTTTGCGTCTCTGTATGCACAGGCTGCTGATGAATCCCTCCTCTGCTCTATGTCATAGCGCAGCACCACATAGTGCTTCATTTGAATGTTCTTCCTTTCTCATCTACACTTCACCATAAAACACAGTAAGCAGTGATGCTGAAGGATTGTGTTATTTGGGATGGCCAGGGTGGAAGAGATTATTCACAGCCTTTGGTAATAAAAACTGCCAGAGGAGAACTGGGGAGAATTATGACAGCAATTCTTTAGTTTTTTGTTTGTGGAGGCTTTTTTTTTTTTTTTTTTGTGAATGCAAAAAAGATAAAGAGACCTTGAGGTGAAAAACAACAGAATATCCAATTTGTCAAATTCAGAAGTGTAAACACCAGCTGCATTTCTGTTGATTACTCATATGTAAAATGATAGATTCCAACTGGATTTTGTTTCTCATTACTTACTGTTTGTTGCAAGCTGCAATTGTCCGCTCAACATTTTCTAACCTGTAATCCATCCTGGATATCAGTAACTATTTAGGATTATCAACGGTGCGAAGGAATGTCTTTTAAAACCATCTTATATCATTCAAACATGTATTTAAAATAAGATAAGACCACCAGGCCACTCTAATTACACAAAGTGGGTTTGGTTTGTGTTAATTCAATGCCCGTAGGGGCTTTTCCAATATGGCCGCATGGGAACAAATGCTGACAGGTCAGCTGTTCTCTCTGTGAGGAGAGGAATGCCTCCCTTTCTCCTCCTTACTCCCTGTTCTTCATTCTCTCCATCTTTTGTCACTTATTTTCCTCTCCTCTCTTCTCTTACTATTTTCTCTGTCAAACCTCCCCTTTTAACACACACACACACACACACACACACACAAACACAAACATTGTCTTTGAGAGACGGCCTCTGTCTTTCAATTAGCCTGCAATGGCCCTCTTACAAGGCTGGCGTCTGGCGAGTTAGGTCCGCAGCAGATGCTGCTGTGGATTGGCCGTTCATCTGCAGCCTGCAGACTGTATTGAAAAGTCATTAGGGTGGAGCTGACTATTCATGACAGAAGAAGTGGCTTTGTGTGGGAGGAGATGCTACTACATCATCTTAATTTTGTTATTCTCTGTGTTTTTTTTTGTTTGTTTTTTTACTGTCCTTAAAGTAAGAGGCTCTGATTAGGAGGAGAAACAGATGATGAATGGCAACTCTGCTTGACAGTCATCTCAAGTGTTTTAATTGTTAATTTCTTGGGGGTTTGTTGTGTAATTTTGCTTAGAGATAGAGAGGAGAAAGCAGAGAAAGAAAGAAAGAAAGAAAGAAAGAAAAAGAGACAGACAGCCACAGAGAACCCCCCAGTGGGCAGAAGAGCCACGAGCCAGTCTGTGCATTGGTGTATGATTTGTCGACTCTCAGTGGGTCTGTTCATGAAGCACCTGGCAACCCTGCACAGAGGAATATGGTGGCTGCCATGACCATACTCCAACACACACACAACCATATGCCCCCATTGTCATTTCAATGAGCTCGGACAACATTCACTTTCTCCTCCTTTCAGCAAACGCTATCAATACAAACCCCATGTGGAGGGGCCCGGGTCAAGAGGAAGACTCACTACAAAGTGGCCGCTGACACACAGAGGCACAAGCACACACACATGCATGCATGCATTTATACACACACACACACACCCTGCTGCCTCCCTCTGCTCCTCCTCTCCCTGCTCTCCTGAACCCCCGTAGGCTGGACTGAGGAAATGTGAATTAGCTTCATCAATGCAGAGGTTAACATTGGGCAAAGACGATGTTGACCTCTTGTTGTATTCTTGGTTTGATGTCTTTCTTAGGGCCAAATGCTTATGAATAAAAATGGCAAGGGGAGAGGTTGACAAAGGGATTTGTCTGACTAATGCCAAGGGAAAACCCCTCAGGGAAAGCCTGGTTAAGCCCAACACCACTGAATCCCCCCTGCAGTATTATCAATCATGGAGCGGCTCACACAGTGCTGTTATTGTTTTTGCCATAATTGTGTCAGAATAGCTTTCATTTGTCTCTGATGAAAAGTCTCCGCACTCATCATGCTAATGCAGTGGCAACATAAATATCACACGTGGCAACATTTACACGTGCCATTTAAAATGCCAGAAACATATGTGCTGCCTGCTTGTGTCTGTGTGATAATAAATCATTTAATTTTTATTTGACGTACAAATTAATTTTTCCAGGCTTTTAAAATATATGTTGAAGGTTTCTATCGAACATTAATTGTGATTAGCACAGCATGAAAAAAATTGCATTAAAAATATACAACTTTATTCAATTTTTCTCTTCTTTTCAAGAAAAATGTCCCGGTTACACCGGATGATCAACCAAACAAACTGTCAAAGGTTTTCATAGAGACTATTTTGTGGGTGGAAAGAGTTCCAAAGTAAATTGTTGACATTGAGGTTTTTGGATTATCCAGAACAACTAGGATGACACAGTTCTGCTGAAGTATTTTAATGTTCAAAAACATGGAAAAATAAAACTAACTGCATGGTGAATCCCCTAAATATAAACGCGAGAATACGTTGGTCTTTTTGTAATTTGGGTGAGCCTTTCAGTGGAAACGTGCTTCTTTCTAATGTGAAATCTGATTTGTGTGAAATAGTAGCTAATTCAGCATTCGCCACAATAGATTCAGCAGAATCAACACTAATTTTACAACCAATGTGAAAAGGATTTGATGGCCTCCTCGATAAAAGTGTTAATGGTAATCATCATGGGTAAGAACATAAACAACAGAAAACCTGGGGCAAGAAGGGAGAGGCAGGTTCTCAACCTTTAACCCTGTTTTAATTGAAAAACATGTATGTGTTGGTTGGTTACACAAGAATTCAGTTTTAGAGTGACACTAAAATATAAAAAAAACATTACGTATAAACATGCAGAACCGAGAGCTTGTTTCACAATCAAAAATTGCTTTTTATGTGTGTGTGTGTTTGTGCTTGCGTCCGTGTATCCGTGCGTGTGTGCGTGCGTGCATGTGTGTGTGTGGATGCAGGTGCTCATCTTTGTGTGCAAACAAATTAAAGACTGCACTCCCACACACACTCACACATTATATGCTCCACGGGGCCTGGGCTTGTCTTTATGTGTTTATTAAAAGCGTCTTGTTTTGTATCATGCTTTCCAAGCAAAGAACCATATACCCAATATATCACACTGTTATTGTGGGTAATTAAGTCCAAAACTTGGTGTTATACAGTGCCCGTTGTGCATAATCAAAATTGACCATTTTAATTGCAATGGAAATATTTGCTTGCACTTTATCTAGCGTGAAAGATAGTATTACTCTCCTCGATACTGAAGGAGGAGGAGGAGATAGCACAGGCATTCATTATACTAACAGTCCCCTTTAAAAATGAATGGTAATGAGACACAACAGCTATTTACTTTGCTTTAATGCTGTGGCAAGTAGCAAGCATGACCCCCCTCCTTCCTGCAAATACCCCCGCTGCTGCCCAAAGCTTTTTAAATCTTCAGACTTGTTACACTGCAAAATACAACATTACATTAAAAATGTAAGAGGTTTGAGTCGAGCCCAGGCAAATTCACCTCGTGCTGATTATCTTGCTAATCAGTCCAACACAGCATCTGCTTTCTACTGCTGCTGCCTGCCATGCACCCTCAGTCATTTTTTATCATTATGGAGGAAAAAATACATTCTCATCCCTCAATCATGATTATGAATCTTACATTTTTTTCTCTTCCTCCTAACCCTAACCCTTTTTCCTGTTTTTGTGTCCTCTTCTTCTACTCACCGTTCACTATTTTCCACAGGCAAGCCCAATAACCTACTTCTCTTTTCTCCTCAACAGATGAGTGTGGCCTGAAGGAAGAGGGCTGCCATTCATCCAGATCTGTGCCTGCTCCTGCCGTTTAAACCCGAGCAGGCTCGACTAATGCCCCAGCCTCATTTCTCAGCCGCACTGCTGCTTTATAGGCTTTGTGCGAGGCAGCTCCTTTATTTCCTCCTCTATCTACCTTTTTCATATTTTTAACCTCCCAATTATCTCTCTCTCTCTTTCCTCACCATGATCTCTTTGTTTCTTTTCTTTTATCACCTACTTCCATCTCTTTCTCCCCCTTCTCCTAGGGTTTCATTTACCTCTTTTCCCTCTCACATCCCTTCTTTTGCTTTCTCCATTTCCTTCTCCTGTAAAAAAAAAAATAAAAATAGGGTGGGGGGTGGGCCTTAGACGAGAAGTCGGTGGCGTTGAGCCGAGGAGGACACACTCCACTTAGATAAATATCCCCATCGCTCTGAGCAGAGCCAAGGAGATTTATTCATCCGCCGAGCTGGCAGAAAATTGACTTGTTTCATGGGGGCAGGCTAGTGACGCATCGCCATGAGAGGCAAAGAGACAGGAAGGAGGGAGCGAGGGAGGGAAAGAAAGAGAGATGCAGAATGGTAAAGAGAGAAGGCACATGGAGAGGGCGAAAGGAGAGAAGGGAACATGGCAGAGAGAAAAAGGGGGAAAGAGGGAGAAAGAGTGAAGCCATTTAGGGAGTGGGGAGGGAGAAAAACGATAAAGAAAGACGAGAGAGAGTGATGTCCCTCCCCTTGTACCAGAGGATAAAGCCAGTGGGGTGGTGAAACAGTGATGAGGGAAATGGTAGAGCTGACATTTATATAAGAGGATATTGATGAAGCAGAGACAATAGCAGACTCAATCCACTCCTCCTCTCCCTAGTTTGACTCCTTTCTCTTGTTTACTACTTTTCACTCTTCCTTTCTCCATGTCTTTTCTCCTCTGTCTCCTTCAACTCTCTCTGTCTTTGGACTGACAAAGCGCCGTTATTGGCCACTACATCCTCATTGAGAGAATAGGGCCACAACCTTGGGTGACTTAAGACTACAGCCACCAATGCATCACAGTGATAATCTCTTATTTTTTATTTTCTCCCTTCCTCCCACTACAACACACACACACACACACACACACACACACACACACACACACACATACACACACACACACACACAGCCGGTATACAGCAGCATCGTTCCTCAACAGAAAAACTACAGTGTTCCTGTGTTTCATATCGCGTCCATGCTAACACAGCAAATAGAGAGGAGACAAATGCTGCCTCCCCTTGGCTTTTCTGAAGAGGTGTAGTGAGTTGAGGTGGGTGTGTGTGAGTTTATTTGTGTGTGCTTGCTTTGTGTGTTTCTGTAAGTGCATATGTGTTCTGGGAGCGATGGGGCGTGGAGGATTTCTGCTTGTATCAGCACCTGGGCTGCACTGAGAGAGAGGTATACAGGGTAGAAAAATGGGGGAACTGGGAGTCTGTGTGTGTGTGTGTGTGTGTGTGCGTGTGTGTGTGTGTGTGTGTGTGTGTGTATGTGTGTGTATGTATTTGTGTGTGTGTGTGAGAGACAGAGTGAGAGAGAGAGAGAGAGAGAGAGAGAGAGAGAGAGAGAGAGAGAGAGAGAGAGAGAGAGAGAGAGAGAGAGAGAGAGAATGGGGGTGGCTAACAGGGAGCGGAGGATAATTTAGTCCTACCAAAGCTCAAGGCTCATGTCAACCTTGGATAGG
Source organism: Etheostoma cragini (assembly GCF_013103735.1). Lineage (NCBI taxonomy): Eukaryota > Metazoa > Chordata > Actinopteri > Perciformes > Percidae > Etheostoma > Etheostoma cragini. Next base: position 23,572,939 of record NC_048408.1, read on the forward strand.
GACCCAGGATGATAATTTGAATTGGGAATTAAGTCACCAATCAATGGTTATACTTATGCTGAATCAGTGGTTTATTAAGAAAGGAGAACTCAATCATCTGATTGCGTGTGTGTATGTGTGTGTCAGCATAGCTATGCAAGTGTGAGAATTGCACACTTCTTTTCTGTATGAAGAGATGCAGATGTGTTATGCCATGTTAGTTTGACTGTGAAATAAACCGTTTGGAAATTAATTCATACAATGTTTTCTGATCTTGGCCTTTGCTCCAAACGGACATCAGTAATAATTCTCACAGAGTTAAACTGGAACAGAACTGTGTCACTGGTAGCTTTGCCGGTAATTGTTAGAGCTGGGGGTCATTTAGAAATGTTCACTATCAGTGCTATTCAAATGAGTGTGTTTTGATGCCAAAAAGATATTTTTCTTTCAATGCCTTACTTTGAGAAATATACAGTTAACAGTATGTTTACACTTTTTGCCAAAATCTTCCAAAAAAGAGAAGCAGCTAAACAACAACTTTGCTAAGTTAAATACAGTTGAATATTGGCAGAATCTTTGTTTAAGTGAATACTTTACAAAAATCCTGTTTTAAGTGTCAAACAGTTGCTTAGCAACCTGATTTCACTGTGAAAAACAGTATCAATGCTAGCCACAAACCAAAGCTGTAAGCAGCATTCACACAAAGTCATCTGGATAGGAAGAACAGGTTAGTTTGACCTGGGAGAGTTAACATATTATTCCAAGATGGTTACAACAACTACCTTCTTTAGCTACATGATTTAATAGCCAAATTAGCTTATTTTGTTGTGATGTATAGTTGTAGCGGTTGTTAATGAGTGCAACCAGATACAAACAAAATAATAAATAGCTCCTTTTGAATTGACATAAAAACGGTTTCAATAAGGGTTGATATTGGATTTTAACGGAAGTGGCAGCAGAGGCTTTGCAGCCATGTTGTCAGTGGTTTGTTGGCAATTGTGCAGTTGTTTTTGGGATATCTGGGAGATATCTTAGTTGTTGTTTCCAACTTGGAATTACATCTTGGAGGCCGACATAGAGGCAAACATTCTTCCCTCTTGGCTGCTTGTAATTACGGTTTGACGTGAATGCGCTTTTAGCAATATTTTAATTAAACCAGCTGAATATAGATAGGAACATTGTAATTTGAGATGTCTGTATGGAAATTGTAATTTCACTGTTCATTGTTGGAATTCAAAGATTGATCAAAGAAGTGTGCTATACAGGAGTACAAATCTGATTATACATTAGTATAACTTCAGACAGTCGTAGAGACTAAATGCTGTGGACACGTTTTAGTCAGTATCCGCAATGTTTCAAGTTTTGACACCAGGTAACTCACCTCTATTCTAACATGGCACAATTGTAAAACACCCCTAAACAAACAACCTATACACACACCAGTTTCAAATGACCCAAGGTTTCCTTGGGGGACCGTGAGGTGTGTGTGTGTGTGTATGTGTGTGTCTGTGTGTGTGCAATTCCACATATGAGCGTGTTTGTACCTCTGGAGTCAGAGTAAATGTGAGTGGCAGCCGTGTTGGAGAGGCACCGTGACCTTCTCTCTCTGGACTGTAACTCAATCAGAGCTCAAGGCGTGACACCGTAACCCTGCGTGGCAGGAAGCGGCCTCGCTGCACCACTCCGCTAATGCCTTCACTAATGGCCGTGACCGCACCGCGCTCATATCCCCCCGGAAAACAAAGCTGCTCCACTGCCAGTTCCCTCCCAATGAGAGATAAGCCTGTTTTTTTGTGATTCACCGCAAAATGGGTGTTCGGGATGACGAGTTCACAGGTTAACTTTTCTCAGGTTACAGGTTCATTAAGGGAATTAATGATGCTTCTGTGGCAGCTGGATTAAGAGAGTATCTGCTTTCCTTCCAGGCATGGTCTCCAAAAGGTCCTTTGCCAACAATGTGTATTAACTATGATTATTTTAAATGGCCTGTAAATGGCCATTGGCCGCTTTAAAGAACATGAGCATGGGTGTTTTTTCTCAGGCTATAAGGTGGCATAATTTTAGTCAGTAACACTTGTAGATGTTTAGATAAGGGAAGCTAGCTAATCGGATTATGGGGAGTTCATCACTGACTCTAAAAGGTGGCGGCTGGCTGTGTTTCATCAGCTGTTGAGAGGAACCACACAGTTTATGTTGCTGTGCTTACAAACACCTGCATACTCACTGAGTAGGTTGTGTGCGTGTGTGTTTGTGTGTGTTGTTGGTTTGTGTGTTTATTGCTGCATCACTAGAGTATCTCATACTATCTTTATCCTGCTCTTGTGTTGTGAGTGCATCATGTTTCAAAGGCATCAAATCACAAAATAAAGGGTATGTGCCCTTTGAATAAACCAAACAAATAAAAAATGATGTTATTAATCAATATAAATAATTATTTAATAATCAGTAAAAAAACATTAAATGGAATAATCGCTGGGTTTCTGGGTTGTGGAAAATCCCTTTAGGAAGACCTCTCCTGGATTGTTTGACCACTTACCTTCTTGAAAAAGCTGTATTGCATCCTCAACAAAATCCCGTCTAACTTACTATGTGTTGGATGTCTTATTTAAGTTGTGGAACACCTTATTGTATATAAACATGCAGTGAAAAGACCAAAATCAAGAATGGGTTGGTCCATCTCTGAATACTTTTCTGTTTTACTCAGTCCCAAGCTCACATAGTGCCACTGAATCTGTTTAAAATGCCATTAATATATACTCAAAAAGTATAATAATCAATAATAATTTCCATCTGGGCACTTTAGACTTAAGTAAATAATCAAACTGGAGTAAATTGTGGATTTGTTGGGGACTATTTTCAACTGCGGATGGACAAACATTTGGGGCTCTAGTGAGTGTATGTGGATTGGCTCAAAACAAACTGCAGTTTCCATGTTTATCGTAATCAAGGAAAATGTTTATTAAGACTTCAGTTAAAAGATCTTAGTTCCGACGTACAAACCCTTCAAAGTGGCTAAATTGAAGGTGGGGTCATGAAATTAATTGTATTATTGTCGGTTAACTTAGTTATAATGAGTAAAACTGAAATATTTATGAGATTAGTGTATCATCAACTAACAATCGTAAACCAATCAACAAAATCTTTGGCAAGATGGAAACTCATTGATTGCTTCATGTAAAACAAATCCTGTTCTGCACTGCTATACCAATTGTGTATAAGTTGCATGTAAAAATAAAGAATCAGGCCTTTATGCTCATACTTGTTGCGGAACAGGTGCAGCTTTTTAAACGAGAGCAGCCCATTTTTATCGCTTCTCCCTCTGAGTCAGAAATCGTGACAGGGGAGAAGGTCGTTCCTACGAGACGAACAATCTTGACCCAACTCGTAAACTCTGAGGTGCCGTGGATAAGAAAAAAATGTCAGAAATTCACGTTTGGAAGAGATGGAGAACCCTGGTGTGCTGTGTGTTGGCATGTGCGTGTGCTAGCCTCCATGTACTATTTCAGTCCGCAGTCAGTTTTTGGTGGATGCACATGCAAAGGTTTGAATTGGATTCCATGCAGAAGAATAGAGAAAATACATACAGAGAAATATTAAAGTTGTGCAGGCATGCATCAGGACATGAACACACACAGTGATGTGAAAGTCATGTTTATCATCTGGCTAGTGTTGGGCAAAGGACTTAGTTGCAGATCAGAGGTCATGGCAAAGGGATTTCATGGTTAAAGAAGAGATCAGGCCACTTGTGAAAGAGCGTGGCCTCACAGAGGTGCAAAAACAAAGAGAATACCAAATGAACACACTGGACAAAGACAGGAATAACAAGAGCCAACTTTGCCAGAGAAAAGAGAAATTGTATTTTCTGTCTCTCAGTAAAGAAAATTCCTGATATACAAACGGGTAGAGATATCTTAACAGACAAAACAAACATCGACTGAATCCAGCACAAAGCAAAAAAAAGTACAAAATGTTAATATTATTTACTGTCCTCATTTTCCCATCCCTGTTCTCGCCCAGATTTGCATGTATTTGAGTGCACCATTTGTCTTTGGCGGTAAACACAATTTAATATTAGAATAAATTACAAATGGAAGACTGATGCTTGGGATAGATTTTTTCTTGCGGGAAGTTCAGACACCACCAACATTAATGTCCCTTGCCACCGCTGGATGCATAAATCTCCTTTTCCCTCTTTTTGCCTTGAATCATATAGGGATATTGAATTACTCCCCTGCTCTGCACACATAGAGGCATTGTGCATTACATTGACTGATAAGCTGTCACCAGCAGTTTAACTTAGAGACATTCAAAGAGTAATACACCAGTTGAGGATAAACTAACCCCGGTCCCCTTAGAGTAAGCTATGGTGCTGTCACCGTGAGAAATACGATGGGGGCATTTCATATAACATGCGGCATCTGGCATCAGAAAATAGAGTAAAATACCTCTGAACAATGCTTAGTTTATGGCTGTTTTCATACTAGGCGACAGTTTTACCCTTGAACATAAGGGAAAGCTTGGATCAAAGCACTATAAAAGGCTGATATACAAGCTTCACTGTAATCTTTTGACTCAGGAGAAAGGATCGTATAATTTTTGCATCAGAAAACTTGTATTTCATTTTATTGAAAACTATTATTATTATATTCTCCCTCCTTACAACATCACCAGCTGTTATATTCTGAGCTCATGTGTTTGCAAACCTTCATAACTCTTGTGATGGATCAGTCTTTTTTTTTTACCTCTTTACCATATTTATGAGAGCAGCTAAAGGGCCTTTTCGTGCTACAATCTGGGAACAACCATTAACGCTTGGAGTTGGACCAATGAGAGTGAGCCATCTCTCACTCGTCGTAGTTGGCATGAGAGTGGGACGATCCATCACGGCAGGTTTGGCGACAGTGTGACTTGTGGAACTGTAGCCCCTACGCTTCAGGGTGGTCTGTCCAATTCAACATCTGCATGAGAGACTCCGGCAGTGCAGCTGTGTATGTGGCTGCTTGTGTTTGTGTGTGTGTGTGTCCTGGTTGTTTTGGTGTTAAAATGCTGCATTGTTACTGCCTGGCCTCTGACTGGGTAGAGACCAGAGACAACATTACACCATTAATAAAGCATTGTTTAGATTACAGACAGCGAGAAGAGACTGCAGTGTCTTGTTTTTCAAGTATCATTCAATTTATGATGTTGAAAATCAATAGTTACATTAAAGCAAAAGCTGAATCAAGGCTGATGCATGAATTCATTTCAAGGTTTCTGGATTGCGTTTCAGGAGTGTTTAAACATCCTGCAATGACTGGGGTAAACCAATTATGTAAATAACAAACTGCTAAGATTTTGTCTGTGTGATTTTAAAAATGTCAGATTTGCACAAATTGAGAAAAAACTGCTTCTTTTTAACTCAACAACCATACTGCTGAGAAAGGTGTGAACATTTTAAATAAGTTACGTGTATACAAGGCTACTGCAGACCCTAGGCTTTGTGTGGGTGTGATTTTATTTCCAGCTACATGGCACCAATCTTGCAGAAATATTCACAGATAAAGAAAAAAAGCTTGAAGAGCACTTATTACCAGGTTTTCTAACTTCAGCAGGGATGTGGAATGCACATAGATGGCTTATCTTTTGAATATTGCTGCAAAGGATTAATTCAGTATCTTTAAATCCATGGCTAGGCCTGACAAAGAGCCGCTTAAAGGTAAGGCCGTAAAAATGTGATATAGCAAAGGACTGCCACTGACTGAGAGGCTGAAGGAGGACATAAACAAGACGGATGCCGATTCCCTTTAATATAACATAAAGACTGAGCTGGAGAAAATAAAACACCCCATTGTAATGAAATGCATTTACTGCAGCACAGGCTTGAAATCAGGCAGAAGTGAGCACAAATGTCAAAAGAGCTCTCCTGTTGAGCAGAGCGGCAGAATTAAGAGGCCTGATATCTAATCCATTTCCTGTGAAACCGGCGGTGTAGAGGACATCAAAGAGAGTTAAAGGGGTTTCAGTGAAAGCTGCTGGAGTGGCGAGGCGGTGAAATATGGCACATTTGGTTTCTTCTCTCCCCCGGCACTGGGCCTTTGGAATAATTAGAGCCTAATTCTGTCTAATTAACGGACTCAATTACTCCTGAAGAAAGCTCATCAAAAAGATGGCGGGAAAGCAGAGAAGAGAATGGTAGCGTTTTTTCTTTAATTAATGAACTGAGTTGAATAACGGCCATGGAATTAAACATTTCCCCCAATGTGTATGAATTGCAAATTGGAGCATCGTTTTTTACCGAGACGGGAGCCCAGGGGCTAACGCTGCTGTCAAGTAGCTCTCTAAAAAGTCAAAGCGCCGATGCAGCACTAACAAATTACTTAAGATTACCATCTTTAGCACATGCGGAGGTCCTAACGAATAGCGATGAATTAATATGCCGTCTGTGTTCCAGTGCGCCCATTGGCTATGAGTTTCACTGATCCTAAAAGAGCCAATAAACCAAGCACCAGCGTGAACTTTATGGAACACTTTTCTTCCTGTACAATTGGTTGTCTGTCGATTGCATATTTCACATCCGTGAGACGTTGATATAAGTCTTGTTAAATTACTCAGCTGAGATGGAGCTGTGCATACACGAGTGTTTTCAAGGGTTGAAAAACTTTTTATGTGCTATCAGGGCCGTGTGTTTGTGTATGTGTGTGTGTGTGTGTGTGTTGTGTGTGCGCAAAGTGTTGTGCTGTGCTCAGCAGCTTTAAAGGCCCAAGGGTCGGCTAAGCTAACTCACTGCCTCAGCACTCTTTAGCTCAGCTCCTCAACACATTCGCTGAGGCACTGGGAAACAAACTTAAAAGCCCAATATTATCACCCATATGTAGACGAGGAGAGCAACACAACCGCACAGGAGACATTTGTTGTTATCCTTAGTGTAACCAGTGTTTTTCTGCAAGCTGACAGATCTTCTGCTACACAATAGGTACATGAACATCTAGCTATGACTCCATAGCATGGTATTAGTAGTGTGATATTGCAGCTGTATTGCAGGAGGAAATCAAATATGTGTACAGTGTTATATAATTTATTCAACTTGATGTTGGATCCCAGCGCGTGCAGAGTTTCCCAGAGAAGCCAGAGAAAAGGGGCCGTTATCACAAATACATTGTATACACCACTTGCATCCCTTCACCTTATTTGAGTTTGGTTCTTCGCTGGTTCTCAAATAAGTATCTAACTCTCAAACAACAACACAAAAATCTCAAATTTAAATTCAGCATCACTGATGTTAAATGCCTCCAGGAGAAAACTATCCATGCAGCTGGTCGTTAACTGATTATAGTGCATTTTCTGCTGCTATGGTTTGTGCCATTAAAGTCTCTTCTGCCATAAGTGGATAAGTTATATCAGAAGAATAGCGCATAGTTTAGTTAATACATCACTAGCCCTGAAGTTTGTCAGTGGGATTCATAAAAAAGCAAAGAGTAAACTGTCAAGATTTGTTATGGCCTGATTTGTCGTTAACCTCCATTTAAAAAGGAATTTGAACAAAATACCCTTTTTTTAGTTGGAACCACTGTTCTGTTGTTTATTTTTTACAGAGACATTGTGTTCCATGAGGAACTGTGTACGAAGCATTAATGTCAAGATTTACATTCCTAGATTTAGAGCATTTACAGCACAGAAATAATAAATACAATTATTTTGAAATGACAATATGTGTGTAAATACAAAATAAACATTGACCATTCTTTTTTGGAATACACTTTTCAGCATAGAATATTTGCATGAATTAGGTTTTTTCAATTAGCGATTGTACCTGCACATTTTCAATTGCTAATTTATCTTCATTAAAAAAAACAAAAAAAACAATCCCTAATAATTAAAATTGTTAAATAATGTTGTGACTCTATAGATATTGAAGGTATTTAATATACATACTGTATATCAGTGGGGTAGACCCAATATGACCACTCATAGAACAACGTGCAATTTCTTTCTCCTAAACTATTATTTCCATACAGAATTGTAGACTTACACTGTGGCATGGCTAGTCTTTGCATTTGTCTGGGGGAGTCTCTGCAGGATACTAATATAATGCATTACATAGTGTTTAAATCAATTTCAATATCAATTAACCCCAACCAACAATAACAATAAAAATAGGTTATACATTATGTTTTTTTAAAGAACAGAACTGCCTTGAAACTAGGGATGAAACAAAATATTTCCGGGCTTTTAAACACTGCTAAATGCCCAAATAGCAGTCTAAACCTTCGAACAAAAAAAGGATATCAATGAAATGCTTACCCCCCCCCCAAAAAAAAACAGGCTTAACAACGTTTCTCTTCATGTCACTGTAAATTAAAAACAGGCAATTTAAAGACATCATCATAGGCCACTGGGTGTGATTGTAATTTTTTCCCTATTTTCAGGCATTTCATAGACTCAACTAGATAAATAAAGAAATATTCTTCTGCTTAATCAGTAATGAAAACCCTGTTCCCTTGTACCCCAACTGGCACATCCAAAAAGGTTGAACTACACAAAACATTAAAAGTCAGGGTTACATTTGGCCTTGTCTTGTGGTCAGAATGGGGATTTCCAAGTGGGCATGGTCCTATCTCAAGCTTTTCTCTTTCTGCTTTACCACTTTCCAGACAGGAAGACACAATACGTGGATTTGTGTTCCCCAGACGACGCACAAAGAAAGAAAAAGAGTTAAAACTATTAAACTTCTGAGAGGCATTTTCAGGAGGTTTCTTCATTTGGTGTTAGATGTGCCATGACACGCCTTGTTTACATTTGGAATTGGGGAAAAGGACTTTCAGATCATCCAATTAAAGTTGTAACCCTCTAGAGACCCAATGCCCTCCTCTCCTCAGCTTATTGGGCAGCACCCACTGAGAAAAAGCATTTGACTGCATTAACAGTAAATGAGGCCAACGTTTCGTTCCTTTTGTTCATTAAAGCGTCATTCTGAAAATGATAAAATTGATAACAATCAGCAGCATGTATATCCAAATTTGCACTCTTAATTTGACACTTTTCATATTTTGGAAGATTGGTGGTGGTAATTGAATACGTTTATAAAAACAAAAACAGATATTGTTACAGTTCAACTAGCAATATAAAAAAAGATGTATGATAGCCTGCTATTCCAGCACTGTCTCCAGTGATCATCGTTTAGGAGCACCTACTGTGTTTTTAATATCCTGTAAATCTAATTAAGAAGCAATACTGTGGTTTTGGGGTTGTGTGCAAATAAGTATTGGCCCACGATACCATTGTGGTTGTAGAAATCGAAATTAAAAACAAAGTAAAACAAACAAATCTGAGCCCTCATAATGGTTGATGTCCAGACGTTAAAATCAATAACGAGGGTGTTTATTCCTTTAATCACCTTCCACTCACTTTGTTTGAATTGTGGGACTCAGATCTCTGAATGTCTCTTGTGTTATTTTAAAGCATCCAAGGTAGAGTTAGCAGGTAGACTGTTAAAGAGTCGGATAGAGCATTTCTCAACATAACACATTTAAAACACTGGAGAAAAAAACAATACAGATGGCTGGGCCATCCCATCTGTTAAAGAAATGGTGCAATCTCAATCCTGAGGGTTGGTTCACTTTTAGACTGAATAGCATGTGGCAGGACATAAACAGTATCCTAGCTTATAAAAGGCTTCGCTGGTTTTACCATTTGTAATTAGGAAAAAATAGACACCAGTAATTCGCCCTCTTGTAATAGCTTACAAGAAGTCATTAGTTCATCGCATTAGTTTGTAAAGTTCAAAGATAATTCTGGACAATGAAGACATCCATACATAGCTTCGACTGATAATGAGGCTCCAGCTAAGAGAGCTCTTGATGTAGATGCACAAATCTGAAAAGAATAAAAACTTTTTTCACTTGCTTCTTCATTCTATTCACTGCAAAAGCAAAGACACACCAACAAGCTTACAGATGCACACAAGACACACACACACACACACACGCACGCCCGCACGCACGCATACACACACACACACACACACACACACACACACACACACACACACACACACACACACACATACAAAGGGGCAGGTTCCACTTGGGGGCATCCATCTTATGGTAAGCACAGCTGAACCATTAACCTCATTAGTATAATGGTCACACATGAGTGGAATGCAGCTCCATGCTTCATGATGGCAAATTGATGCTGATACACTCCTAATGTTGCTTTGATAAATATAGGCAGGAACAGGGAACTCACACAAATCTGGTATATATCATTGTTAATGAAAAGAAGCAACTGCGGCCATTAAAGTCTCCTGGCTGCTGATGGAGATCTGTTTACAAACGGGGGAAACACGGAGAAGTGTCATGAGCTGCCAAGAAGATCAAACGTGGCATCAGGGGTATTCAGTTTCATGAATTCATTGAGTTTTGGATCTGCCTCTATGATTAAAACATAAACAGAACTCGAGATTCAATTACTCACTAAACTTATAAATCACCTACAAAATCCACTCCTACCCACACACACACACACACACACACACAGACAGAATGACCTGTAAATCCTTTGTACCTATAGAGATTCTTTACTGCATTCCTAGCCTTTCGAAGCCAACTTTGGTCCAGCATACTGAGTCAGACTGAAGAAAGACAGTCAGTGTGTCCACGGTGCAGTGCGCAGGCCGTCTGCCATGACGAGGAACGCGTGGCTCAGGCTGCGCCCCAGTGTCCTGCAGGCACCCTGTTAAAAATGTCACTGCAGGGAACGAAATGGCCGCCCCGGGCCATCACAGCCCCCTTTTTTCCACGCAGATAGAACACAAATTGCATCCTGGCAGTCACGATGGTTCTCCAAATGTTAGATTTCAGTATCATTTCCTCCGCCCAGTGGCCTCAGAGAAAATAAATAAAGAATATGTTTATACATATAAATACATTCAGAGGCGGCAAAACGTGTCCGATAGGGCAGTAAATGATAACACAGTAGGGAGCCATGTGGAATGTGTGTTTATCCCTTTGGAAGGCAATGACCTCTATCCCTTCTGACATTTCCCCACCGCCCATCTCGAGTCAACACCAATGGGGGTAGAGTATATGTGTGTGTGTCTTACCACTTTACAAGAACCTAACACAAGATGCCCCGAGAGGTACCCTTTTCAGCTCGAACCATAAAAACCACCAGCTTCAGCAACCTTTGGAATCATTCAAGATGAAACATCGGCAGTTCAGTGTTAAGTGTTTTTGATAAATCACTTTTATGAGAAATGCTTGGAAAACAAACCGAGGATAAACTGTAGTGGGCAACGGCGAATGAACTAAAGGAGAAAAATATCTCCACCGCATTTGGATAGACATGTTCATTAGTCTTGCTTACTAACATATGGCATGGGGATGAAACAGAGCTGCTCTTCCAATGCAAAGTGTAGCTTAAAGATGCTAAAGCACTCGCATCTTATAGGAATTCACAGCAGACATACAAGACAGAACAACGTGAGAAGAGTGTGAGGTGATAATATGAGCGAGAGAGAGAGAGAGAGAGAGAGAGAGAGAAGAGGAAGATAGGTATATGAAGTTGTTGCACCATTTCACTCGTTTGGCCTTTTGCCAAGGCTCCAGTTTGGGTTGGATCCCTGAAGCATTAGCATCACACATTCAAGCTGTTCCAACAGCCTGAGCGCTAACGGGCTAATGGGCTAATGGGCTAATGGCTAATGGAAAGACTGCATCATGGGCGAAGGCTCCAGCTCACCAAACCTGCACCATAATACAGACACACGACAACATGGCAACAAAAACTGCGCTATCATTAACAGATTTGTGGGAATACCAGAATTAGAAGTGTTAACCTGTTTTGGTAACATCTGCCCAGTTTATTTCAATTATGCTAGAAACAGAACATTGAAATGTGGCTCAGTTGATTCATTTATTTGTTTACAGGCCCCAGTTTACTTTATTATTGCTTCACTTCCTGAACCACCTGAAAAAGAAGCTAGCTTTTTTACAGCTTTAATTGCTATCACAAATAATGCATTGGCTCTATGCAGTACATTTAGAAAACTACAAATGCCTTGCACCAGTCTCTAATCAGACACAGTTAAAAAGTAAATTGCAACTATTGGCTTTCATAATAGTTGATAAATAATTTACCAATGAGTTGTGAGTCATTATTATCATCAACATTTGGGTTGCCAGGTTGTGAAAACGTCTTTTTGGAAGTTAGGCCTCAATGATCGGGACAAAACCTGTTTATAGCAACATATTACCATTTTTAACTGCAGGCCTAATGGCTTTTTAGAAAGTCAGAAATCCATTTTATATCATACTTACCACCCAACAGTATATAACAGCATTAATACCAAATAGAAAGGATAAACACCTCCCAGTGTGATATTTCACAAAATGAAATGTCTTCTTATTGGTTTCTATGAAGCACGAGCCCATTAATGTTATTTATAAAACTTAGCAAAGCCATTAGTTTGGACTTCTAAGACCTATATAAAGGGTGCCCTTACAGAAAGTGTTGCCCATTCTCTACCTTTTGTCATTTTATTTTTGTTTTATTAGGAGGAAAGACACTTAGATAGTTAAGTTATTCAACACCACTGATGACAACGTCTCTGACAGATGTAATAAACTGTAATCTATTATCTTGATTAAGCTTCTCATATCATTAAAGCAAATTAAGGTTTTTGCAAAGATACAACCCCAGTAATACATCAAACTACTTTAACAGAATTTTGCCTCACTAATTGTTCATTTGCTTAATGGTAGCTGCTTGTGTACTTGAGTAACATTATGTAATTATATACAGTCTCTTTTTGAGGCTCCTCATAACACTTTAAAAATACCCTTCATTTGTCTATTTATTCAGCCATTCATTCCTTCAGGGGTGGACTGTACTAATTGAGTGGGCTGGTTAAGTTGTCAGTGGTGTAAACTGCTGCTGCCTAGTGGTGTGAGGTTCCACTACACTGCAGACAGACGTAGTCTTCCACAGAAGACCAGAGTCACCACTGCTTCCCTACACAGTCTGATCTCAGGGAATAATCAGGGAAGGCCAATATATTCTTTTTTTTAAATTATAAACTTTTTTACTTTGTACATTAACAAAAAAAGTGGATGTTAGTGTTTTTTCCCACCCCTCTGACACGATGCTGGATCTTAATGTTAACCTAATATACAGAGAGGGGACAAATTACAACAACTAAATATATAAATGAATATCAAAGCAGTTGAAAACTTGGTTTTTAAATCTCAGCTATTATTTCCAAGATGAAATATGCATGACTAAACAAGCAGCAGAACATCCTTTTCTCAGAACGTATTTATCAAGGGTTTAACATTAAAAAAAAAATCAAGACTGTGTGGGTTTGGTTTGATCAGATTTGATTGTCAGCGGCTTGAAAACATTTTTAAACAACACCACAACTTTGATCATATTTTTCTCAAACATTAAAGGCTAAAGTCATTTGGTCCACGGAAATACCATCCAACTAGTAAGACAAAATAAATAAATGAATTTGCTGATTGACAAACAAGGATTTTAGAGCCTTTAACGAATGTAGATATTTCCATATAGATATCAAGCAAATTATTTCAACCAATTGGGGACTTTGGTCCAATGTCTTAAGAAGCCTTTAGACTGTCCAACAACATTGATCCTATCACACTGTGCGAGATCGGTCTGATAAAATCTTGATCACAATGTGTGCCGGAATGTACGACACAGAATGAACAGAGTCAGACTGTGCTATGAAGGCATGGCAAATAAAAAATGATAAATGAGCGCAGGCCCTTCGTCAGCTTGGGTAACATTTGTTTGAAAATTAGCTCTTAAGGTTTTTTTTTCGTTGCTAGAATCACACCATCTCCGCTACCGTTTTTCAGTTTCAGTGTTGTGGTTTTCCCCCTAACTTTTATGTAAAAAAAGGTACGAAATGCTGCGCTAGCCAGTGTTTTCTGGATCATTTCATGATGTATTCTGATTGGTCGACACATTGTAAGAATTTGGCCCTTAATATAAAATCATGTCAGAATTTTGACACAAGTTTTCCTTGTTTGCAGTGTGATCTAGCAGGGCCAACACAACATTCTGGACCCTGTACATAGGTATTTTCTATGGGCCCCTCCCAGCACCCACAGATATATATTCTGGTATCTTTTTATTCATTCCCTTTTGGTTCCTACGCACCTTCAATCTACGATCACCATTTTGGACTGACAAGCAAAGATTCTACCACGTTTCTCTAGTTATTGCCAATGTTCATCTAAGACAGCCCAAAGTCTCATGTGCAAAGGGACCTTTAGGGTATATCTTTGCAGAGAATGCTGCTCACTCTTTAACTAGATTTCAGAGACTTTGGGGAATCGATGCCAAGGAGCTCCAGAACAGTTTTGGTGACTCCTGGTGGTCCCCAAACACTGAGGCCAGATTTCTTCTTTGGCAGTTTTTCAGCAAGGTAAATTACACACTGGTTAGTTGTACCAGATCATGTTTGTAATGGGCCCTTTTAATCCTGTCAAAACACTTAAAAAGACTCTTTTTGGTACTAACTCTTACTGCCTCCACCATCTCTGATACCCTCACGTCACCCAACACCTCCCCACCCGCAGTGACATCTCCATTGTCCTCCTCCTTTCCTGTCCCCCCTCTGCTCTCTAACTGAAGTGTGGCTGGAATGAGTGATGAGCCAGTGTTTGGGTTAACGACAGGGACGGGGTGTTAAACCTGAAGTGTTTAATTAACCCCACAATAGGCCTGCCTGTCAGCCCATGCCCATTCCCTCTTGATGAAGACTTCAGCTTACTCACCGACACACACACACATATATATATGCATGCGTGCACACACACAATCAGAGGCAAGTGTGCACACTCATACAAATTCATATGAACACACTCAGGCACACAGCCCCTTGGAGACACATGTAATGGCAGGTGCACGTACAGAGAAACACACACACACACACACACACAAATGCACACACCAGCCCGGGAGGGGAGAGGATGAGGGGAGGGGAGTAAAGTGATAATGCTCCGCCACAAACGCAAGATTGCTTTTTTTCTCGCTCTCCTTCTCTAAAGTCCATTTTCTGGGTCACTGCATTGCATTCATTACTGTCTTTGAAGACATTGGGCTGGGAAGGAATAATGCTTCCCTTTCACTCGCGCTGAGAGAAGCAGAGAGTTGTGAGCACCGGAGTCAGGGCCAGAGGCCTGGGAGGGAGGAGAGGAGGGCGGGGACACGGTAATATGTGACATCTTTATCTGGTTTTAATTTCAGTCATAAATATTGAATGCTTTATTTGCTCATCTGCAGCTGCCTCCACTCAGTCAGTGTTTGTGTCTCTTGTCTCTTTTTTTGTGCTCTGCCAGCACACGCCATGTTTCTTATGCTGTAGCTCGGGGCCAATGCAATAGGATTAGGTAACGATTTTTCCATTTTCAAATGAACTCCAAAATGGACTTTAGCCGATTAAAACACTAAAAATCCAGCCCGTGGATCCCCTCAAGATTGAATGAATATGAATAAAGCATGATTTAAAATACACTTGTCTCAGATCTACATTAACAGACGGGGAGGAGAAGAGGCCATCGGCCGCTCTCTGAGAGGGTGACACTGACATAGGGAACATTATGGGAGTCATCTAATCCCCTGGGTGAATCAATAGGTGCCATATGACAGTGGCTCACCCATCAAGTGGCGTGGTGACTGGGGGTGCTGCTGGAAATTTGCTTAAAGCCTATACCAATTAACTTCAACATGACAGATTCAGGCAGCCAATGAGTGAGCGCTTTGCGTTCTGCTGCCTGCCTGACTCTGTGGGTACAGAAGGGAAACCTCAGCTGTTAGACGGATGGTGGGCTGCTTTTGTGTGTCTTCCTGCATGCACACCAGCATCAACCCTTGTAAATTTGCGTGTGCATGCTAAGGCGACTAGCGCGCATGTGTTTGTGTGTGTGTGTGTGTGTGTGGGTCTGTGGGAGGAGGGTGGTGGTGGTGATAGTGGGGGGAGTAATTCTGCAGTGATTCAGGCCCTGCTCTCGCTCCTTAATGATGATGTCAATCTGTGAAAAAGCACGCACACATTGGAGCTGTCAGGGCCTCATCAATCAGAGAGGGGTTTGTCAAAGGAGCCCAGGCCCAGATTAACGAGGCGGGGACAATGACGCCGGCCCATTTGCATAGAAAATTACCCTCATCTTTAGGAAAGTGATAGCGCCAAGGAACCGAGGCTGACAATGGGGATGTTAGCTGGAGTTGTTGCGGCGGTTATTGAGGGAAAAAAAGCACTTTGATCTCTGTTTTTGTATTAAACTTGACTGTAGGAGCATATTTAGAAGATTTGATGACAACGTATTTCATGAAATGTAACCTTGAATACAATCTTCTTCTTACATTTTAGCTATGATAAATAACTTTAATAGCTAATGTGGTAGCAAATAAACTGATGCCTTTTGCACTTCTCACTGCTGAGTCCACATTCAAACCGCCCCACTGAAAACACCAG
>NC_048408.1:23589407-23619978 GCF_013103735.1 Etheostoma cragini
CCCCCCCTCTGTCCATTTTCTTTCCTGCCCAAATGAGACAGTGATGAATCAAGTGGGTTTTAGCTTTTTTATGAACTCCTCCAAGAATACAAGCCGAGTTCATCTTTAGCTGCAGCTCCAGCAAGCGCTCCTCCCTCCCAGCCCGCTCCATTGTCAGGCAGAGAAGACAATGGTTAAAGGTACATATTAACTCGGCTTGTTGTTTGCAGCTATTCTGCTCCGCTGCCATCTGGCTGAATTGGCTCCTCTCTCTATGACAAACAGGACAGTAAGGGTCAGGTCACCTGCAGGGACAGGCCAGAGTACATTAAGGCATGATGATTGAGCTCCAGTGTTTTTGTGTATTCATGTGTGTGTGTGTGTGTGTGTGTGTGTGTGTATGTGTGAATGTGGGAATGAGGGAGTCAAAAGGAGAATTGTTTGTGTTGTTAGTCTAGCTAGTGTGTAGTGTGGGAACTGGGATTCAAAGACAGTTTGTGTGAGTACGAGAAACTGTGAATGTGTGTGTGTGTGTGTGTGTGTGTGTGTGTGTGTGTGTGTGTGTGTGTGTGTGTGTGCATGTGTGTGTGTATGTGTGTGAATGTTTACTGTGTTTGCTGTGTTTGTGCACCCAAGAACACACATTTGCACCTGTCTAAGAAAAGAAAGTGACTGTGCGCACTTGTTTGTGTCATTGTGCTTGTCTTTTCACAACCACAAGAGAAAGTGTGTGCGTGTGTGTGTGTGTGTGTGTGTGTGTGTGTGTGTGTGTGTTTGGTAGCAGGGGGCCTTCCTTACTGAGCAAGAGCAGGACAGTTAAGGTGTCACCACCATGATGGAAAGGGTCCTCCTTCACAGGAGGCCAGCAGCTGCCAGGTTTTCCGCAGCTTGTGCTGAGGACTCTACATAAGTTAGTGGTCAGAGGTTTGGGTGATGTGTGATGAAAAAGACGAAAACCACAAGATTTACAGCTGAGGTTTAAGGTCGGAGGTCAAAGTGTGGAAGGTCAGAAGGTGCACTTTCTCGCTGTCTCTCGCACACACGCACTTCACAGCACAGTGAAACAATGCTGTAATGTAACCTTAAAGGGTCAGTTCACCCAATCAACAAAAAAAGTTATAAATGCCTCTGGTTTATGTTCTGTTTATGTTATGTTCTGTTATTTTTGCATACAAACCAAAAGACAATAATAAGGAATTTTTTTTTTTTTTATGCAAAGTAGTTGAAATAAAAAAAAGAAAATCATGGCAAAGCGTGTGCAGAACAACCATGAATTTTTAATGGACAACAAAAATCCACATGAAAAAACACACATTTTATTCACCTCTGTTGTTAGGGTTTAGGCAGAAAGTTGTCACCTTGTCAAATAAAATCAAAACTATTTGCCAGGGCCGTAGCCTAAATGTTCAGATCCCCATTACCACCACTATTATTAGAAATAGAAAGTTTCAAAAAATGATCATTATTTAAATATGTGTATATTTCTTTTTACCTGCATGCTTAATTATATTTTATGCCAGTATAATGTTGCGTTAGTATCCTGAAAGTCCCTCAGAAAACCAAGAGAGGCTACTTTCTTCCTTGAACATATATCGAAAAGATAAAATAAAATAAATAAAGTTGTCTGTTTCTGGTAGAAATATATTAAATCCTACATCAATTACTTTATTTTGTCAACTTAAAGTGGTGGAATGTGAACATACTGAGACTAAATGATGGTATCAGCTAAAAAAAAGCATGTGTTTTTACCTGTAGGACATATGTGGCCCCCTGGCACTCTTGCTCAGGATGGGTTAATAGTGGCAATGGCCTTGCTACCTACATGGCTAGATACCAGTAGAAAAAAGGACAAAGCCTTTAATGACAAAGATTTCTACATACAGTGTGTCACGTTTACAAGCTATACTGAAGAGGACCACTTCACAGCTTTCCCTTCTGTGTCCTTATTAAAACCTTTTAAAGTCAAAGAGCCGAGTGTAGTTCTTTGAATCCTGTCTACTAGACTTCAAGGATGACCTTTAAATCTACTTAAAAGAAAAGTATCTCCACAAACTGTATTTAAGGCCAGTAAATAGATAAATAGCCTCATTAATCACCACTAGATCAGAGTAGACACTTTAACGCCCTGACAGTCAACTTGGCATCCCCCCCTTATTACACTGTCATGGACCAATAAACACTCATGCCCGCGCCACTCCACCAATCAAACACCTGGCATTCTGCAGGTCATTAGAGAGGATGGCAAATCAGAGCCCTCGCTCACGCAGCGGAGGGGAGTCGGCTCCATGCCCGGACCCTCCTAATCTCACCAATGGGAATGCAGCACTCCTTGTAATCCAATTAAAGGAGCGTAAGCGGTTTGTTAGACACTGTGTGTTAATGTAAGCACTATCCAATATACTCTGGGCTGGTAACAGCATGACTGGGGATACACTTTGGTCCGTGGAACACAGGAGTAGTACACAGCTGGAGGGGCTGCTGTGGTAATATCAGGATGCCGTTTCAAATCGAGCTTGCAAGTACAGCTGAGGAGGGGTCAGAGGCCTTTAGCTCTCTGAATGATAATACTGCTTTGGTTGTTCTTTTCCAGGCAAGATGACAAAGACAAAAGAGGTTTTAGGGGAGGAAGAATGAAAAAGGTCATCTACAATGTCAATGAACATTCCTGTACAATACGTGTTTTAGCCCTGTGACAGTACAACATATTAGCAGTATTTTTCTGAAATGAGGGTGCATGTAAACCCCAGAAATCTGAGTGGGATGGTTCATTGATTGTGTGCTCTACTTGTTATTCAGCCCCATTCTTCGTATAAATGTACAGTCGTGCATCTTAATTGCATTTTCTAAGCAGCATTTAATAACTGTAGGTTTGTACCATTTGCAGTCATTGCAGATGTAAGGACAAGTGTTTTCTCACACTGGCACCTCCCATTTCCTCCAATCCAGCAGCTGCACTAGAACGTGCTGCATCTGACATGGAGGAACTTAATCATATCTTCTTTTTTTCTTTTTCCCAGATGCACCAAATTGAACTTAATTAGATGCTACATCACCTCAGTGAGGGGCTGCATGGCAAATCTTATTAAGAAAAAGCAGTGTGTTTCTCAAACGCTCACTGATTCCTTTACATCCATGGAGTCTGTGGGAGAAAACCCCGCCGAGGCGTATTCTCCAGCCCCTGTAACTAATGGCGCTGTTGCCCAGATCTGACAGTGAGCTGTGTCTGTATATTGTGCTTAATATCATAATAATAATGAGAGCAAATTAGAACAATCAATTTCCATGGCTGGTTGTTGATTGGAGGAGGTGGTGGAAGTGACAGGGGGTGATCCATCATCCTCGGCCAGTCACATTAAGGAGAGCGCCGTGGAGCAGGTGGGCTGGGCTGGGGGCCAACCCCAGCCAATGGGAACGGGCGGGAAGGGGGGGACGGAGATCCATTACACCCAAATCAAGTGCTAATGTAGCTGTAAAGTGGGTAAAGGAGCAGAGGAGAAAAGAGACGAGAGAGAGGATGACGCTGAGACTTATAACTGGTTCAAGTGGGCTCTTGAGTGTGTGTGCATTTGGCCCAAGGATTTGTCTATTTACCAGTGTGTCCATGTAACCTTAAGCCAGAACCACAATTTCACAATGAATGTGAATGAATAAATGAATAAATGAATGAAGCTAACACAAAAAACACTGTTTTTTCAGGTCCATAATTGCAGTTGAACAGTCATCATGAACTGTAGCTCTAATCCCACAAGGGGTCACTAGAATCTTACCTCCCTACAATCCTACAGTGCTCGCATCTCTCAAATGTTCATCAGCACAATGTAGTAGTTGTATCAGAGAACCATGTGCCGACCACACAAATACATGCAGTAACTCAATGTGCATGTGAAAAGGAAAATTCACAATTTTCTTCCATTGACTGCTGACCCTACCATGAGCACAAGGAGATGATAATACGCTGTGTTAACAATTATGGAAATAATTAGCAGGGCATGGAGGCTTGGTTGATGTCAGACCCTTTACTTCATGGTTCTTACAAACACACACACACACACACACACACACACACACACACACACTCTCACACAGATGCCCATTTCATTTCCCTAACCCACTTTCATCACACACACCACAACAGTTAATGCCCCAGACTCATGTTGGAGTTACACTTACATGGCTAAAAGTCCTTAATTAAAAAAATAATTTAGAAAAAGCAATATTAGAACATTTTTACCTTTTATCCGCTCGTGTTGGAGTCTTTCTCTCTAATCCTATTTCTGCCAAACGATGGCATGGGGCGAGTATATTAGATTTCATCAGCAGCCATCAATCATGGCCGCACTTAACACGATCAGCTCCCCAGTTTATTCAGAGCGAACAATGGGGGACAGGCACGTCCCGCCTGCAACTGAGTAAATGAGGAATTTAAATACTGCACAAGAGACTCGGAGGGGGCTGACTGATTAAAGGCCACAATATCTGCTTTTCTGGGCAGATGATCTGTCAACGGGATGCGAGAGCAGGATTATTGAAATAATGGGCTGCTAATGTGAGGTTATTCTGGAACACACATGCACAAATACTTGTAAGGATACTCATTGTGGCAACACGTCTTTTGGGCGCACAAAAACCTGACTCAGTCTAATTTTTACACACATGCATACACTATGTTTCCCAGCAGAGCAGCCCCATACTGTCGGCCATCGGTGGAACATTTATCAAATGACATTTCATTCAAAGATCCTGATTATGACCAAGAGGTATCCCTCTTGTGATATATGTCTGTGAGATGTTCATTACTTTCACAGCTTTGCCAACATTGAAGTTTCTCTCTGGTTTTTCATCTAATCACCGTGTTAATGAGCAGATAGGTATCAGGTACCATGGATGGTACTGGAGGTGGGAAAGACTTCAAACAATTCCTTGTGAGTTACTAGCTGATGAACATAATTGAACATTAAGCAGCTTAAGAACCAAATACTGGAGAACAAATTAGGTGTAAAAAAGATAATTTTGGACTTACCTTCAACAGGAAGACAGAAACACAACTCATAATGAATGCAAATGTTGCTGTATGTCTGATGGATGTCTAAATAGGAAATTGTCTGCTAACACACCTACCTTGCTGCTATTAGGTATACTTCTGCAACGTAATGCAGTATAACAAACCTGCAAACAAGCCACAATGTTAAGTTTATGTCGACACTGTGTCAGAGAAGTTCATTGAACTCTGTGGACATTTTTTAGGTCATAGTTTATGAAACTGTAACATTTGCTTAGATTAGCATGTAAGTGATTAACTGATAACTTTGTCATCATTCATAAAACAACAGGTCTTTAAAACTGTATCTGTCCTCAGAATGTTTCATGTCATAGAACAGATATATTTGTCTACTTCTCTTCTCTCATGGTGCCAGTCCTGTGAGTCCCTTTTTTGCAGCATAATTGATTTTTTTACACATACACAGCGTGATGCCACAGACATTCGATAGTCATTGGAGTCATATGACACGAGCCATTTGACTTGCATAATAGTCACAACTTGGCTCGTTGGGTTAAAGTTAGGAGCACAAGCCAAAAGTAAATTGGCTCTGTATTGGAGAAAACTGTATAGGAAAGTACAGGAAATAGCAGCAGGGAGGATAGTTTGAAGGAGGCAGCACAAAGCAGGTGAAACTATACCAAAGACACAGATGTACTGTACATCACGTATTGTTTGAGAACTTCAGCAGTGATATGGCCACTGGGAAAGAACGTCCAATAACATCTCTCAAAACAGTTTTTATTAAATTCAAAAATCTCTCCATGGGTCATCTCAGTGGTGTATTCCAGCAACAGATTTAGTGACAAAAAAAATCTTTCAGTTCAAGGCATATAAAAAATTGTCTTTCCCATGTCATCTATGTCTACTGCATGTTGGGAGCTTTTTCCCTCAAGAGGTCACACGGTTGCTTTAGAGAAAATTAAAACTAAAACATTTTGCCGTGGAATTATACGTGAAGCAGGAGACATTGTGACCAAAGCCAATTAAGAGTTGACCAGATACAGGAACACATGCATGACAGTCATGTGTAAGGGAGGGAGTCAGAGCACATCAGTTTGGTGAATTCTTTCGCATAAAAAAACCCTGTCCCTATTGAGGGACAGAAAGATCATAAAGGACAAAAAAATAAAAACCCTTGCATTACAGTGCTGGCAAAAAATATTAGTCATGTTGAACCTAAAACTCTCATAGTAGTGTTCCAATGTATTTGTTACAATGGGATAAAACCCACTGAGATGTTCCATCTTGTTTATATCACAATCACTAGACACAGAAGTGACAGAGTACATTGAAATAGAAATACAGTTATAAACACAGCAACATACAAACAGACGAAAAAAGACATACTACATACACTAAATAATAGTACGACTTTTGTTTAATATTAAATAAAGTTTAATATTCTGTTCATTGTCCATCCAAGACACCCTACTAGTACTTGTGTTAGATCTGCCATGACGCTCTAGTGGATTTCAACCTTTTTTGCTTATGGCCTTTTGATACAAATTGTTGTCTACTATCCCTCGTCACAGGTTCCATCCCTTAGATTTGCAGGCCGTGGATATAGATTCTGGAAGGTGCGGACCTCTCCAGTCCCCTCTCCATTATTGAATTGTCTATTTTACAAATATAGTTTTAACACGACATGGTTGGCGTTGGACGGTGATGTCATGTGGCTGCTAACATCCTGCTATAACCATGAAGGTCCACTTTCGGGATTTGCTTTGGTGCCGCCAGAAGTTGCGCCGGATGTCCCTGTTTTTGGCCGGATGTCCAACACCTTCTTCCACTTTTTTTATGTTAGAAATTTAAACTTTGGTCGATTCATTTGAGGACTGTGGTTAACTGCTCGTCAGATCTCTGCAGGGTAAACTGAGACAGCCAGCTAGACTATCTGTCCAATCTGAGATTTCTGTTGCACGACTAAAACAACTTTTAACGTACACATGTTCCCCCAAAACAAGTTCCTTCCCGAGGATATTTTGCAGCGGCACCGTGACTCTGTCCGGCTCTTAACACCTTGTGATTGGTTTAAAGAAATGCCGCTTAACCAGAACACGTTTTTCACCCATCCCAGAATGCTGTGTGGACTCGCCAGACCCTCTTTTACAGCTCTGTGGAGGAAGGTCTGACAAAGGGAGATTAACCTCCTGCTGACTCTGCCAGCCTACACTCGCTAGCCAGTACGATGTCGGGATCTGCGATGTCTTTTTGCCATTCAACCGGGTGACTCTTTCATGATGAATCATGCACAAGATTATGGAAATGATGGGACAATATTTAATTGGAATTATACCTCTAATGATTCAATGTAACAAACAAAAATTGATTAAATGCTTTTCTCTGCTGAGATTGTTTCATTTTAGTAATATTTAATGTGTTGAAGAAGTCAAATTTGCAGTATGTTACAAGACAAAAGACAACCAATCCAAGAAAATCATGGTTGATCTAATAAAACCTGCACAACAAAAAATTACAGTATTTTATTTTATTTAAATTAGGCACAGAAAACATTCTCACTGTGCTAGTAAAAGGAAATCATGCCATAAGAACCACATCAGGTTTGATATCGAAATTAATAATTGTGATCTTCATCAATCATTTCAATTTAGCACTTAATTGTATTAATGTCACACAGTATGGTCATAAATCACCACTGAAAAGGTGCTCTAAGTGTATAGATTGGGTGAAGGTGCTTCTGGGTCTAAAACAAAGCCCCTAATCCTTATCCTTAATCCTCTGGATACAGTTATTCATGGGCTATAACAACTGTGGGCACTCTGGAACGCAGGATGAAACCATTCGGTTCATGTGATCGCTGATCGACCGGTGAAAACGACTCAAGGCTTGGACGGGCCTGCTCTGCGATGCGCTCCGATGATTGGACATAGGAGTTTGACAGGCTTGTTAGTTCCGCCCATCAACACGACACGCCTCCTCTCTGCCTCGCGAGCGTGGCTGAAAACTCCAAATGGGAAGAGTTTGAAAAGTTGTGCGGATGAGCTGCTGTCTCTCATCTCAAACGAGCAGAGCATACAAGGGGAGTCGTTTTTCATGAGTTAAATGGCGGAGCAACTACTTATTAAAAACGATGAGAAGGTGAGTGCTCGTTTAGGATTTTGATCATAGTGATGATTGACATGTAGATCAACTACCATACATTATTTTACTCACATCAGTTTCAATGTCTTCAACACTGTCAATCAATACTTAGGCTATATGTATATATAGATTCATATATACATATGTATATATAGGCTATTCATGTATATTATTTTCATTATTTGTATAGGCCTATACTGTAAGTACTGCCTTGGATTTTGATTTCACTATAATGTAAGCCAGATACACACATACAACAGTATTTAATTGGACTTAAATCAATTAAAAATCAAACCCAAAAAATTGTAAAAAAGACAAAAGCATCTGATCTTAAGACAAAATGGCTTTTAAAAGAGCTTTGACCAAACTGATGCAACAAATGAAGAGCTGCACATCCGACAGATAATCACCCTAAATTGAAGGCAGACTGGGCAGCATTGTCTCGTGTGAGCTATTTTCACGTGTAGTTGTCTGACTCTGTCCATCAGGCTATTAACCAGCTAAATTAGGTTTGTTTAAGGCATCTATGCTGTTTTTGTTCAGTCAGAGCAGAGTCAGAGCCTCCTCTATCTGCTCCTTGTACTGACACTAATGTCCTACATTTTCACGTTAGTGTATTCCTTTGGTTCGCTGATGTATAAGAATAGTTGAGTTTTTTTAATACACAAATGGGGAAAACATCACAGAGTTGTTGATGGGTGTTGTTGTGTGTTGCAGCTACCAGTATACTATAAACACGTTATTCTCCCACTGACCCTGCACCGTAGAGGTCAGCTAAGATCTGTGTGCTGGAATGCAGGACGGCGGCCAAGAGGGTAGCTGCAGGTCGTTCCTAATCAAAATAGAGTAGACTGCCCCCATCCTTTTCAAATGCAGTGTGAGGCTCATGTGACTTCAGCGTGGTCAACAGAAGTACCCAGCTGATGATTTAATCCTTTCTACAAGCTTTAGTTGTCATCTTTCATCAAATTGCTACAAGAGCAGAGCTACCTGAGAAATGGAGCTTTTGCCGCTTCATAAAGTCTGTGTTTTCTACAAACTGGTGTTTTGTTCATCTAATCAAAGTGCCTTTCCAAAGGCTAATGTGTTTATGGTACCAGTGAGCAGGCTAGTTGGATATGGCTTGTGTTAAGCTGCCAGTTTGTTTCACCTATTCTGATTCTATCACATGCTGCATGGTGCCTCTTCAGCTTTGCTGTGAAGTCCAAAGATCCCAGACTCATATGCAGTATATAGCCACACTTATAAGAATGCTGCGAAATATGCATTCAGAGTGAGCTAATCTCTTTGCAGGCCGCCGACAAGTCCAGAATAGAACATGTATATTTAGTTTAGCTTTAATGTAGTGCATACATTTTTTTATTCAGACAATTTAGTTTAGTTTAGTTATTTTAGGGTGCCATGACTAAAAAAAAGGAACTTTTTGAACGTCCGTTACATTCAAGCTGTTGCCAAATGTGTTAATGCAAAGCCCATTAAGACTATCAGCTCCACATAACTCTCTCTGTATTTCTCAGTATGAATATGTTCGGGTGATTGTATCGGTGACTGAAGTGAAGAAACTAAAGATAATTACCTCTCCTGAAGAGTCCATGTTTCTTTAATCCTCCGCGTCTCCTTGGTTACCAGCAACTGTGTTACGGGGGCATGGGGGGCATGTGCGCGGCCTCAAAAGGCTTGTACCATGTGTATGCACCGCGGAAGAAACTAAAAGTGCATTTTATTTGGGGAAATCCATTACATTACATGTAAAGTCATTTAGCTGACACTTTTATCCAAAGTTACTTACAATTGCGAAAACTTTCAGAGGCCACACGCCTCTTGAGCAACTATGGGTTAAGGGTCTTGCTCAGGGACACGTTGGTTGATGTATAGCAGTGGGAATTGAACCCGGATCTTCCACACCAAAGGCATGTGTCATGTCCACTGCGACCATAACGACCAACCCCACTCCACTGGCCAGGTCACAGCCATGTAAAACGTTCTTTCAAAGACAAATGCTTAAAGCTAAGTTGTGTTAATTAATTTCTGTGATCTCACTCTGTTGGTATCTGACTTGTTACATCTCGTCATCTTCTCTTCCGCATCTTACAAAGTCTCTGCTGGCGGTGGCTTTCCTGGCCTCGTTTGGTAGCTCCATGCTCTATGGCTTCAACTTGGCAGTCGTCAACTCTCCTTCACAGGTTTGTATCACCACCATATCAGCAACACGACCGGTAGTTTGCGAGGCTCTGTACCCGGCACACAGTCACCTATTCTAGGGTAACTGGGCTAATTTCTTGGGTTCAGTTTAATGTGAATTAGAGCAGTCGTTTGTCCGTAAGCTCACTTAGCAACACCTCAGATAATGTTGTGTCAACGGTGCCTTGTCATTTCTCCGACGCGCCATTGCTTCCACCTCTCAATAATCTGAAACATTTCCCTTTAGTCCTACAGCCCACTGGTCCAACGTGCATTTGTTTTGAAAACAATAAACCCTCTTCTCCGACATCCCATTCTTCCAACCCCATAGAATCGGAATCAGAATACTTTATTGATCCCCAAGGAAAACTCTGTGTTACAGTTGCACAAATAGTAGAAATATCAGAGTAGGAATATACATAAAGAAATAAAAATAAAAGCATATATTGATGTTGGACTTATTCAATGGTGACTTGTATTTCAGAATGTTAATCTCCCATGCAGTTCCTTTCCTGGCTTCTCTTCCAAAAGGAAAAGCAAAAAAACGCTTTTCTTCGTTACAAACCCCTCCAGGGAAGCCTAAAGTTTGAAATATTAAGTCGTTCAGCATACTGTAAATGTATATTTGGTTAATAAAGGCTGTACCACCACACCTTCTGCTGCGGAAGAGTTGGAATTCAGCCAAGCAGGGTTGGGGAAGAGGTCCCTCACCTTGACAGACTGAGAGAAAACTATATTATACATAAAACAAACGTTAGGTCAATTCTACTGCCAAAGCCCTTGACCAAGGCATGGCTTAGAACTGGAGTTTCTTGGCCCACTAATAGTAATAAACCGTTTATTGATCCCCAGTGGGGAAATTACAATTTATGAGACAAACTATGGAGGGGTACAAATACATAGTGAGCACAAAATAAATGCAGACTGTTGGAGGGATCTAGCAGGCAATCCTCTTCAAGACTTAAGTAGTTAGTAATACACACTTTTTATTGCCATCCACACATCACGCCACAAGCACTCCACCTTACAAAACTAGCTGCACTATTTTAAAGAATCTGTATATATATTTTATATTACAGGCATAAATACACAAATCACAGCAGATATTGATAGTTTTTGCATAATTAACACTCAGTTAATATTCTTACTGAGATACATGTTTATAATGTTAGCTGTTGTGTTCTAAGGCAGTTTGTTTAAGACAAGTCAATGAATGTGTTATGCATGTTAATGAGTGTATGATTTGCCTGAAAACCAGTCAGTCAACCCAAAATCACTCAACAGAAATACCAGTACCTTTGCAGTAAAGTCATGTGGGAAAACACTGTCACTTTCTCCCAGCTCATTAACATTTTCCTACACTGAGTTCTGGCCTATTATGTGGTCATACACAGCACATGCAGTTCTGAGGATTCGGTGCATCTCCATTGACAGTGCGGCAGGTGTAGCGTACAATCATCTGTTCTTAATTAAATTTGACATATGTTAATAAGTTACTAGTTTTTTTTTAAGTGACCCCCGTAACAGCAATGTATGGAACTGTGCCAACGTTATACAACTAGCTAGCTAACATCTGAATAGCCTGGAGCAGCCAATGCGGCCTCTATTTACATACCATAAAGTTCCACAATATTAGAAAGGCAAATTTGATTACCGTTATCTGTTGAAGCCGCGAGTCTGCAATTTCTATCCAGTTCAGCAAGACCTCTTCTGGCCTGATGTAGCTAATGTTGTGTTGAAGCTGTACTGGGGGCCGATTTTGCGTTAGCACGCTTATGAGGCCTTGTGCAGCAGCAATAACACTGGTCTCAAAGTCCTTCAGAAGACAGAAGATGAAAATACTAGGAAAGATTTAGATTGATCCCAGCGGGAGAAATTAGCTAGCGTTGTTAGCTATAATTTAGCCAATGTTAGCTGACATGAGCTATTAGCCAACATTAACGTTAGCTTGTGTTTGCGCTAACATCTGCCAACACAGCACAACGTCCATTAAAAGTTAACGTTGAACCTGCCTGCTTATATTGGATAAAGTAACAAACCAACTGCAGAAGTAAAGAGACTTGGTGTTTGGTGGCTGTACGTGAACTTGTCAAAGCATCGCAGATATAACGCTACGGCCATATAAGGTTATTCCAGGCATCTGCAAGGATGACGGACTTAAGGGCCTTTACAGGTGGAGGGGCGCGCCGTCACTCAATGTATGCAAACTAGTAAATCACACTCCTCTGCGCCAAAACATTGACAGAAAGTTAAAACTGAAAACAGTGACATAGTAAAAATCTTGCAAGCCTAAAAAAAACAATTTAAAGAAAAAACAAATCAAGATGATGTGTGAAGATTGAAACTGAAAAACACCTAGGTGCATAAAAATATCAATATAGTTGATTTTTTTTCTCCAGTTGATTATTCAGTGCCAATGCTTTCAATAGTAGTTTCAATGCCAAATTGTATTTTGCGTACCACAGGTTACTGTCACAGTTAGAGCTCCATGAAGAAACAACTGACCAATCAGGTTGTGGACTTCTCTAGAAAGCAGTTAAAACTACTAAAACAAAATTGCCAGACTTAAACGACTCCTCTTCCTGAACTCCCTCAGGACCACTCTGTAACGGCAAGGTAGGACCCAAACAAAGAGACAGGAGAGAGTATCACAAGGATTAGTTTAAAAAAAACAGAATGGGATCCAAAGAAAGCAAAAAACAAAGTCCAAATATCCAAAAGGTCCCAGCGAAAGGCAAGAGGAAAAACAGGAGTACAAAACAGGAGCACAGAGGCAGGTTAAATACACGAGGTATGCGATACAACAGGTGAATCACATGAGGCGGGGGACGACAATCACAAAGGCGGGAAACACAAAGCAGGTAGTAAAACTAGAGAGAAGACAGCACTGAAAACCAGACTATCAACAAAACATACAGACACTCACAGGGGAACACAAGACAGAAACTACAGCACAAGACCAGGGAGGAAACATGGAGAATAACAGAAAGCAACAAATGCAGAAAAAGAAGCATGAACAAAACTGAAACCATAACACACCCATTCCTTCTAATGATCATCACCACTTTTTCAACAATGAAAATAATTGATCTTTTAATATGTTGATCAGTGTCAATACTAACACTGCTCAACAGCAATACTAACTAATCTCTTATTTTCTGTCTCTCGTTTCAGTTTTTGAATGTCTCATTTCACTCACAGAGAGTGACTGAATTGGGTCTCTTGAGATGAATTGGATTTAATGTAATGGGCTCTCCACTACAGCCTGATCTCAGTGGAGTCTCCACTGTTAGATACAAACCTGAAGGAAATCTGATTTGATACTGCGGGCCCTTACTATAAATTTCTGTCACACCCCAAGACTAACCACTGTCATTTTATCAAGCATGCAGTTTATGATCCCTTATCGTCAAATTTGATACAACTTTGACTGTGGGGGCTCAATAAGCTTCCTGTCTAGTCAATACGGCCGCCTCTCCCGCTGATTCAAACAACTCTTCATCCCATCCACCAGTGCCGCGTTCAGCCAACACGGTGATAATGGCAAGACTTGAACGTTGGCAGTTGGATGCGTGGCACTGTGGGACATGCTGATGATGTCAAATTTCATTGCCATGTTTATTGGAGTGTAAAGGGACATATATAACATCCTGAAAGTATGGGATTTGTTGGAAAAACAAGACATCTTGGAAAAAGAGGGCAAAAACTTGTATTTCCACATGGTCTATGTAATATGATAATGAATTTATTTATCATTTACCTTGCTGGACAATGTTAAATCAACTTATTTCTTTCTTCAACAAGTACATCAAAGACTTCTACAATGAGACGCTGGTAGAAGATTACAACTGGACTCCAGATGAGAACCAACTCACCGTCTTGTACTCCCTCACCGTTTCCATCTATGCTATCGGTGGGATGATGGGGGCCCTGCTAGTGGGCAAACTGGTAACCAAATATGGAAGGTTAGTGTGTGTGGGTGTGTGTGTGCGTGTGTGTGGTTGTGTGTGTGTGTGTGTGCGTGTGTGTGACACACAGTGATCCATCTTTTTTCAACATTCTTAAACAGGAAAGGGACGCTGGTGAGATCTACTGTGCTGGTGTTCATAGCGGGAGCTCTTTTGGGTTTCAGCAGAATGTGCAGGATGCCTGCGATGGTCATTATTGGACGCTTCATCATAGGAGTACACTCAGGTAGGCCCGTCTGTTTCCTAAATAACTGAATTTTGTAACAATGTGTCAAAGTTGAACGTTTTTTGTACCTGCAGTATGCAAAGCTGTTTCATGTGCTTTTGTAAAATTTCAGTCCTTCATTTTGAAATTGCCTCTAATGTTTTGACTTAGTTTTTTAGGAATTAATTTTGGTATCCTTTCCATTTTAACACTAAATAGTAATACTTTCATTGACTGGATAATGTATTGATGTGTGTGTGTGTGTGTGTGTGTGTGTGTGTGTGTGTGTGTGTGTGTATGTGTGTGTGTGTGTGTGTGTGTGTGTGTTTATATAAACAGTATATGCGATATACTGTATAATCAAGCTGGTCATCAAAAAAACTAAATACAAACAAATGCCTGTGAAAATCAAGTTTAAAAAAGAAAATGTGTTTTCTTTTTTGTTTTTCAATGTGTAGAATAGTAGATTAACACATTCTTATATTTATAAAAATAAAACATTTATAATATCCATGGTTTTCCCTCTCTTTGTTCCCCTCAGGTATCTCTCTCAGTGTGGTGCCGATGTACCTCGGTGAGATCGCCCCTAAGAACCTGCGAGGCTTCTTAGGCCTCATTCCCAGCATTCACATTTGTCTTGGAGTCTTCATCGCTCAGGTCCTGGGACTCCATGAACTGCTGGGAAAGGTACTAACATCGTGCTAGGTCTACTGTCAACACTTTGAAGGAAACGTCTCAAGTTTGTTTACTTTATCCTTTATAAGTGTTTGTTGACAAAGTTCTGCTGATATATGAAACAGCTGCACAGAAAAATTAAGACAACACTACATAATGATTCTAGGCTCATTAGTACTTCTCACTACACAGGAAGAGCACTGGCCTTTGCTCCTTTCCTTGGTAGTGTTTCCTACCACCATCCAGCTGATGCTGTTGCCATGGTTTCCAGAAAGTCCACGGTACCTGTTGATAGAGAAGGGAAATATTCACGCCACCATTGCAGGTTAAAAATTGGACGTTTCCTTTTTCTTCTCTCAGAGTACATATTGTGTCATAATTTATATTAACAAGCTGCAGTTCTTTTCTCTTCTTTAAAATCTGATTGATAAACTTTTTTCCTTTTAGCCCTGAAGAGGTACCGTCCTAAAGGAGACATCCAGGCGGAGGTGGATGAGATGCAAGAGGAACAGCGCTCTCTGTCCTCTATCCAGACCGTCTCTGTTTGGGGCCTGCTGATGGACCGCTCCGTTCGCTGGCAGGTCATCACCATTGTGGTGGTCAACATTGGCATGCAGTTATCTGGCATCGATGCGGTAAGTGTAAAAAGCATTGTGTCCTGTCTGTCTTTGTGTGTGTGTGTGTGTGTGCTCACATTTTAGATGTTCAAAGACTGTTCAGTTATTACACGAGAGTAAGTCATATTGCTACATTCCCAGCTGTGCTCCACCCATCTGCACCTCCTCCTGTCCATACATCACAGTCCCACATGCAGCCACTGAGTGACTAAGCAGGGGGCAACAGGACCACGCCTCATTATCTACTGGTCCTCTCTGTTAGTGCTACCCCACATGAGAAGGTCCACTCATCCACAAACAAAGTCAAACACATCTTTATACTCATTGCTCCATGTGGATGGAACCTCTATGTATGCTGGCTCCCATGCTAGTACCATTTCCCAGCAGGGGGACACCCCACTGGGTCCCACTATCCCAGAAACACTTGAAACATGGAGACATGCAGACAAACGGTTTGTGTAATAAATCTGTGACACAAAACACAAAATCAGACATTTCAAGAGAGTTTACTGTAAAGTGGAAACATGCTTGACTTTATTTAATTGATTAAGACAAATTACAGTAAATAGATATATTCAT
Organism: Etheostoma cragini; assembly: GCF_013103735.1. NCBI lineage: Eukaryota > Metazoa > Chordata > Actinopteri > Perciformes > Percidae > Etheostoma > Etheostoma cragini. The sequence continues at coordinate 23,605,755 of NC_048408.1, forward strand.
AATGAAACATATATTAAACCATGAGTAAATGAAGAATGGGAAAACGGCAGAATAAATAGGTAAAATTAAATTGTTGTGCTTGCAATTTTTTTTTTTATTTACAAATCCTTTTCAACTAAAGTAAAATGTAAATGTAAATGTATTTTATTTATATAGCACTTTACAACAACCAATAAGTGAACCCAAGTGCTTCACAACAAATAAAACCACAGATTTAAAACAACAATACACCACTAACAAAAATTACAATAATGAATGAGAAAAGTAAGAAAAGATTAAAAAGTAAAAACAATACAATCAATACAAATGTGCCATCACATTTCTAGGTACCAAACGCCACTTTAAAAAGATGCGTCTTAAGTCTTGATATAAAAAGACCCAGGTCAGTAATGATACGCATCTCACTGGGCAGCTTATTCCAGAGCTTAGGTCCAGAAACCGAAAAAGCACGGTCACACCAGTGTTTCAATTTTGACCTGGGCACTTCCAACATGAGTTGATTAGATGACCTCAACGTCCTTCCACAATTACGAATAATCAGCATGTCTAAAATGTAAGATGGGGCAAGGCCATTAAGAGCTTTAATAACAAACAATACAATTTTATACTTAATTCTAAAGTGTATTGGGAGCCAATGGAGAGAATAAAGAATCAGAGTTTATGCAAGACCTCCTTGTCCAAAAGACCATATACTGGTGGAAGTGGGTCCTTCCACTTGAACATAATTGTTCTACAGAACAGAACGCTATCATAACATGTTTTTCAAATAGTTGTGTTTGTGTATATTTTCTGCTTTGATATAGACATGTGAACGCTGTGCTGCAATAGTGATGAAATGGTACATGCATGGTTACTAAATCAACAAGACAGCATTTAACCACACCAATCAAGATCTTGTCCACACCTCATCAATGATGGATGTTCCATCAGCAAAGTGTGATTAATGAGAATACACAAATTAATTTCAAGGGGAGTACTTGTCAGAAGTCTATACTGATGAAATGCTGTATCTCAAATGCATGAGTGATGTTCGGCGTGAGGATAATGATCACTATGATGAATCATGGGAAACGCTAAATAAACAGAGCGACTTTTTGGCTCCTCATTAATAAAATGAAAAGACAAAGTTTGACTTTAAAAAAAGCGTGTGTGTGTGTGTGTGTGTGTGTGTGTGTGTGTGTGTTGGTCTTTTTGTGATTTGACATATTCATCATATTAATAGACTCAATGTCACTGTTAATTTCAGATCTGGTTCTACACAAATGACATTTTTAGCGACGCAGGAATCCCAGAACCTTATATTCAGTACACAACTGTGGGAACTGGTGCCATTGAGGTCATCTCTGGGATGCTGGGGGTGAGTAGGCATTATCCCACTTTAAACACAATGAGAGCGCAGTACAATGTCAGTATTTTATGACAACAAATCGAGCAGTGCATCCATGATTTCTTGTTTTTCTCTATTTTACATCATCTTAAATGTAATGTCTTTTGGTTTTGGTGTGTTGTCAAAACAAAATAAACATTTTTTATAGACTTGACTGTTAATCGATCAATCAATCATAAAAAATGTTGACTTATTAATTCATGATTGTTTTGCCGTCCTATTTGTTGTGCAGTGCTTAAACAGCAGACTTTAAATGATCGTTTTGACTTATTGTTTCAGTAATTATCAATGACAATCAAGTAAAAACCCAAAACATAATGTGACAAGGAGCTGATTTTCTCTGTTTTGTATTGTAAAATTGATATCTTTCTGATACTCACTTTGCACTAATAACTTGTTCAACTTGTTGTTTTTACATTTTATAGACTGAATAGTAAGTAGCTGACAGATTAATTAATCATAATTGCGAGAGTCATTTGTTAATGTATGTTAAGTAAAAACAAAATTAGTTTTCCAAATGTACATCTTTTATCTCAATTATCATTTGGACTGATGTCTTCCTCTGTTTAGGGGGTCATTGTGTTGAACTCTTTACCCACCACAGAACTTTAGAAAGAGGTTTAGGGTTACATATCATGACTGGGATTATTTATCGGTCATGTAGTCATAAAGGATCTTGTATTTTTCATTACGAGTTTATGGTATTTTCTTTTATTGTTTGTGTGTATGAGGGTTTTTTGGGTCTGTATGTGAGTTGTGTACTATATAAAGTCCCATCTAGGGAAGAATTTTGCAAAATAGATTAGTCTTTAAACCTTTTTAAACAGAAGACATTTTGATTCGTCACAGCAGCAAAAGTACATTGTTTTTACAGTTAGATGAGCTACATCCAGGGTCCTTGTATTATGCATGCGGGCTCACTGTTATAACTTACAGGAACCCTTGGTGGAACTGAGCCGTCGTTAACTAAATGTGTTTCACCTGGGCTTTTCCTGCTATGATGACTCAACTGTGAGAAAGGTCTATTGGTACTTTAGTATAGGCCAAGCGTCCATGCTATGCAGGATACTTATCCCTAATAAAAATGAACATTAAGTAAATACAATTAGTGACACAGCACATGTCAGTTTTTTTGATCTTCTAAACTGTACTTTTACTTTTATTTAGCCAAATGACAAATTTTAGTTGCCCTTGATATGATGATACGATATGAACTAAAATAGAATGATCAGAGGATGAAAAGTAAACAGTTTTTTATCCCTTGATGGTGTCACAGTTCTTGGTCTTTGTCTGTTTTGCAGTGTTTTACTATCGAGCGTCTTGGCAGGAGACCTCTGATGATTGGTGGCTTCCTCTTCATGGGTCTCTGCTGTGCTGGGATCACAGTGACCGTCCTCTTCCAGGTGCAATGTCTTCTAATGCCCTGCTCTGATAGGAATATATTAACATTACCTTGCAGATTATGGCGTAGGGCATACAGTACATTGTTTAAAATAGGGCTAAGGACATTGCCAAATTTACATAATCATTTGCATGAACTAAAAGCTGTGTCTAAGGTATGGTTGTTGTTTGTTTTCTCCATAACAATATCATATAAGTGTAGGTGCCCTTGAACATAGGAAAGTTTATCAAAATCTTAGGTGAGTCTGAGTTAAAGGGTAACTACTGCATTTTTTCAACTTGGATTTTCTTATGTTGACTGATGGGAACAACAATCTTTGACATTGGTCCAGTATTACGCGAGATCGCTGCAGTCGGCAAGTCGGAAAACAAGCTACAATGTAAGTTAATGGGGCAATTGTCTAGCTTGTGTTTACCTTCATAAAAGTGCTTGTTTTCGCGTTGACAGGCTCATTTTAATATTCTAAGTGTCTGACAACATTTTGGAAAAGATTTCTAAGGAGGTCGACCTTTCTGTTATTAGTAAGATCCTTTTTTTAAACAGAGGAAAATTTCCATGAAATTCCTTTCAATAAAGCCACCAGACTCAATTAAAATAAACTGTAATTTTAGCATTCAAAGTCAACAGAAACAAAATAAAACCATGAAAACCCATTTTAGGTTGCCTTTTACTTTCCAACCATCACAACTCTAGTTTTGTTTGAAATCAACACACAGTCCACAAATTTACATGTGAACAGATTGGGCTCTATACACGCTAAAAGCATTGCTTTTTTTAAATGGAGTCTAGTGGGTTTAGCGCTAATAACCTCAGAGCTGTTTCTGGTTAAACACAAAGAGGTTTGAAAAAGGTCTATCTCTGTAGGGATCGTTTCCATAGTGTTGTGAGACAATAATAATCCAAGCCTTTTAGTGGACAACTGAAGCTGAACATTTGCCCCGTTAGGTTCCATTGCAGCTCGGTCTGTGGCTGCTGGTTACAGCGTCATGGCTTAATGCTGTGCCAATTTCAAAGTTTGTTGTTCCTATCAGTCACTTCCACACCAAACAATGGAAAATAGGTTCCAGGTTAAAAAAAATGTCAGTTATCCTTTAAACAATTTGATTGGATTTCTTGTAAAATGAAAGTATTTATTTTAGAATTAAATCCCCTTTTTTTTGTTTCCCTGTTTAGCTGCAAAGGAAGCATTTTAACAAAAAGAGAGAATGTTTACTGCATTGAATGAGAACTAAAAAGGCTGTAAGATTTGGAAGATATCCACCTAATTTGTCTAACTCAAACAGATGAAGCCTCATAATGGCTTCAGATAAACTTCTTAATACACTTTTGTCCGCCATAACTTACATTGAAATCACATTAGGGAGAGATCGCCTAATAGCCCGTATGAACAGGAAGAATGATTACAGTAATGTCTGTGCTATTTTGTTTTAAAAAATTGTGAACCTATTCTTTTTAAGATTAAAATGACAAAAATGTACCTGATAATTTGTTTAAAAAAAACAGCAACTCTGTTGTCTTCAATAAACTAGTTTTTGGAAACCGGTTTACTTATAATACAAACAAGAAAGTAATTATGTAGTAAATGTCAGTAGCATGTCACGGATATGTTATATATACAAATAAATAATCAGGAAAAATTGGGAAAATTGCATAGCCTACTTATGTTAACAACTTGTGACTTCAGACTTATGACTTGTGTTTGACCAATCACAGGCACAGGTGTCCTTCATGCGCTACATCAGTGTGGGCTGCGTTGTTGGGATTATTGCCGGCTTCTGCATAGGTCCAGGTAAAGACTTCAGGAACCCTCTCTGCATCTCACTTGAAACCTCTTTTAAAATTATGAACATTTCCATTCCAGAAATACTGCACTAGATTCGGGCTGTCTGTCGGTGTGTAAGATAACACTGCTCCCTGCTGGAAGCTTGCACGATAGCAAGAACCCAATCTTAAAAAAAGCAGCACCACTCCCTCCCTACTGCTGCTCTGACTGTGAAGAGATATTGTATTTCATTAGTCTTGTAAATTAGGAAATCTTAACTGCCACACTACATCCATTCCCACAGCCGTTTGTAGCCTACGCTGGATGAGTTGAGTGAAGTGAATTAAGAGGTAATAGTTTACAACTTTGGGAGCCACGTTGAGTGGACCTGCGAGGATGATGAATTAGAACGATCCTGGTTTACAAAGAGTCATTCGTCAAGCCGGCCAAAATCTATACCCTGGCATGCGGACAGGGATTTCTGTTGCTGCAATTAGACTTTTAATGGCTCATTGTTCATAAGCTAGCCGCGATGAATACAGTTTCCTTCAGACAAAACCTTGCATGCACAATGACGGCCCCCCATACATACCGCAGATGTTGACAAATTATGGCCTCGTTATTGGTTTGCCGATATTAAACCTTCCTCTATGCAATTATCATGCACAGATAATGAGGACATCATTTGAAAAAGCTCATCATTAGAGCTTTTACTCATGCATATTTTCTCCTTTCTAGCTTTCACTTCTAACAATGAAGAATTATGTGTTTAAAGCTAGGACAACATGGCATAGATCCTTCACATCAAACTAATGACTTGCACAAGTCCTAGCTGAGCTATTCTGTTTCTTGCGGTTCCAAGTTGGACTTTTTCCAGGTAGACAAACATCTTGTCAATCTATGATCACTGAGTAATAATGAGCACATAATGAAGTGCATGCAGGAAAAGCGCTGTAATATAATAGCAAATGGGGCTTGAGGAATGTTTATCATTTGTTTTATCATTGGTCTGTTTATTTTGAATGATTGCCAAACAATAGTCCTGAGTAGGAATATTGATAAACTAATTTGATGAGTGAAGACGCTATTGTTAATTTCACAACACCCAATAGATGCATACTGCACTGAGTGGTTAAATGTGATTTGTGTTATGATAGGATGCCTGGTTAGATCAGACCAACAGATGAACCGTATGTGAAGTTAACCATGTTGTCACTGTTTCCTTTAAAATAATATAACGTTTTTTTGTGGATTCTGTGTAGCTGGCGTGCCTTTCCTGATCACTGCAGAGCTGTTTAAGCAGTCACACCGACCGGCTGCCTACACTGTGGCTGGTTGCCTCAACTGGTTGTCCAACTTCACCATCGGCTTTGTCTTTCCTTTCCTAGAGGTAAGAGCAAACTCAAATTCTGCCGTTTTCTCTTTATCCTGAAATGACCGAAATGTGTTGCTGTTCTCATGGGTTTACTGGCAAAAATAAAGTCAGGTCCATTTTTAAAAAGAGCACCTCATTTGTTCAAATGTTTTGTATATTTTTGCCTCTTTAGTCTAGTTGGCATTGAGTTCATGCTGACATTGCATTCAGGATCTGTTGTGGCTTCACTCGCAATGTCAGACACATTGCAATTACGCTATGGGCCGTCTGGTTTTGTTTGAATAGACGCAACTCCCCAAATACCAATAAAATTACTAATTAAAAGCGACCTTGCTGTCTCTCATCGTCCTCAGTGTTGGTCTAGTGGAACAGACACAAAGTAAAGAGGATGTACAAAGTGTATAGTAATGTAAAGAATAATATACAGAATAATATATAGAAAAATGGAATGTAGAATAAACAGTGAGGGTTATAAATACTCTGTGTGTGTATATATATATATATATATATATATATATATATATATATATATATATACAGTATGATATATGTACACAACCCCAGCATTATTAATAGACAAAGTTAGCGGCTAGCTGGTGAAAATAGTGGAGCATTAGCTAGAGAGACAGATATTGTCAGTGAACCTAGTTTTGCATTAGAAGACCTATCTTCCACAGCGCTGTGTCAGCGCTGAGGTATGGTCTGGCTACACTGCCCATCTACTCTAAGATAGAGGGGACAATGCCACAGCTCCTTTGTATTTCTTTAAACCTATCACAATTTTCATAGGTGGCACTTAGCCCTGCCCAGAACCCTGGTGCTGCTGCAAAATAGCCTTGGGAAGGATCTTGTATTGGTTGAACAGGAGTCTGTTCAAAAGTCGTTTTAGTCGTTCAACATAAACTTGAATTTGACAGATAGTCCTGCTAGCTGTCTTGATTTGCCCTGCAGAGCTCTGAGGAGCAGTTAACCATAGTCCTTATAAGTCCACCGGAATGGAGCAACACAAAGAAAGCGTAAGGTAACTGATATCCAGCAGAAAAGAAGGACATACAGCGCAATTTCCAATGGAAACGGAGCAATCACGGAGAAAGCAACAGGGGAAGGATAGGCTTTGCTGGGACGCGCTGGATGTCAGGCGTGTCGTGTCAATGTGCATTTATCCATTAAGGAAGACGAGTAAATTCCCTAAACATAGGAAAAGGAGAGTAAATCAGGAGGCCAGAAACACGATTCCAAATAAATGTTCATGTTGCTCCGAATCAACTGCATGTGTGTGTAAGTTCTCCACAAGAACAGGATGTGTTGTCTTTGTTCATGCAATTATTGTGTTGTATTCAAGGTTAAACTGTGTTTCCTCCCACCACAGATGTTTTTAGGTCCTTACTGTTACCTGATCTTCTGTACGATCTGCTTGGGAGTGGCTGTCTACACAATCTTCATTATTCCTGAGACCAAGAACAAAACCTTTATGGAGATCAGCCAGATGTTTGCTGCCAAGAACAACATCCTCAAGGAAGAGCTGCATTCCAATGGGCTTCTCAAAATGGCTGTGATGAATGGCTATGGAACCCTTGGCCGCCACAATTAAAATTAAGGATTGAGGAGGTGGACCTACATGCAAATAAAAGACTTCCATGGCCACGAGATCATGCGAAAACCACAAAGACCACACACTTTCTACACGCACACTAATTCCTCTTCTTATAGTTAATCCTCAGTCAAAGTGCAGCGTCTGTACATCATGTGGAACTGAAGTCACATGCGTTTTAACGGTCATGCGTCTCAAATCAACCGTCAGTGACATTTTAATTTGTTTCCTTGCATCTTAAATCATTTTTACGGTGGCTGAGTTGGTTTCTCACAGTGCTCTCAAAAAGTTTTAATCTTCACATTGGCTTCACTTGATGTGAACACATCCCATGAGCAATTAATTGTTCATAGTGTTGTGTTCTATCTTTGCTGCTCAATAAAAACTGATTATGTTTATTTAGTGACATGGCAATAACATCTTTGAGGCAGTGCTTCAATCAGTGAACTAAAGGAGGTATGAAAGCCATTTCTCCCATGTTTCACTCAGTGGTTAAAAAGTCACGGGACATAATGTGAATAATACAATAGTTCCTGTTCCTGTTTGTTCCCAGTGTTCAGCTCAAGGTGAATGTCTTAACGAAGAACTGTTTTTGTCTTTTTGTTCAGTGTGTGTTTTGTGTCTATTTTCAGAGAGCTGGATAATGTGGGTGCTGTAGTTCATTTCATATGTCTTGTCAGAAAATAGGCACATATATATAAAGCTTGTTAAAGAGCTGTACTTTATCAATATATCATGAAAAATAAGCTGGCCTCCCTTAGCTGGCCTGTTTTGGAAGACCTCGTTGTGTAAAATATGATGGAAACTAGGGCCGGGCAATATATCAATGTTGTATCGACATCACAATATGAGACCATATATTGTCTTAGATTTGGATCGTAATGTGGTAAGTGTTGTCTTTACCTGGTTTTAAAGGGTACATTACTGTAAAGTGATGCAATTTTCTGAACTTACCAGACTGTTCTAGCTGTTCTATTATTTACCTTTACCCACAGTCATTAAATCATTTCTGGAGAACATTTCTCAAAAATCTCATTGCGTAAATAACATTTTGTTAAAGCCCTAATAGTCTGCCATACAATACCGTCGCAATATCGAAATTAAGGTATTTGCTCAAGAATATTGTGATATTTGATTTATATATCTATATATATTTATAAAATAAACCCACAGTGCCATCAAATACAGAGCGGCCCTTTTGTGTTATCACAATACTTTAGTTTCTTTTGGGGCCAATGTTACAGTAACTTCATATTTAATTAGCTGGGGTGATGCAAAGTAACTGGAACTTGCCTCAATGCATAGAAAATTACAATGAAGAGAAATATTGTTATCTGGCATTATTGAATCCCGCCAAAAACAACCATGAATAAAACAAACATATTTGCAATTACAGCAGAAATACACATCTATCATGAAGCAAATAAAATGTAGGTCTTAAAAGCCCAATCAAAATGATTCCCAACACTGACATAATAAAAAAAGATAGTCGAAGAAAGACTGGAAACCAAAGGCAAGAGTGAAACTAAAACTGTAGCCTCGACAGCATTATGGCACCCATACTGTACAATGGGTTTATAAGTTGTAACAAATGGCTAATATGTAGTTTACAAGTACATAAATGGTTTCAAAGTTCAATCTTGACCTTGGAAAAAAGCAGTTGGGGAAAAACCTCTCAACATCCATTAAGTGGCTGATCTGGAGCGTTTAATCATTTTGCATTATCTTTATCAGCAGATATAGTTTGCCCAGTTGTCATGGAATTGTAGATTTTACAGTACATGATGAACATGAAGTCCTTAAAGTGCTCAGACAAAATGGTCATTTCAACGTCTACAATTCCATGACAATTGGGCAAATTTCATCTGCTGAGGAAGATAATATGATATGATCATAAAGCTCCATAACAGCCAAATGCTCTGCAGCTCTTTTGTAGAAGGTCAGAGGTCAAAACCTTCATTGAAGAGGTCTTCCCGATGAACTCCAGAGCTAAGAAGACAAAACAAGTGTCATGCTGCATGATTATAAATACTAACCTAGCAACCCAAAAGCTGTTCCTCTTGAGGGCTAATAAGTGATTTATGAAGCATTTATGAAGCCATTAATTACAACTAATGAACTCTTATAAATGGTGACTTTACTAGCAGGTGGTACACATATAAGAAGTATTTTTTGAGGACTGCACTGAGGCTAATATCTCCAAAACAGACAACAGCCTACAGGGGAAAACATCTTTAAATGTTTCAATGTTGTAAGAAACAATAAACCAACATACTTGGATCACTTCAGTGTCCATGATGTTATGTATTTAACATTATCTTGATATCTGTCTCTGGTTTCCACAATAAATAAGACTACAATCACACGAATAGTAGCGTTCTCTCAGTGTGTAAAACTGACATCATCATGACTTCAGTCCTCTGCCAGCCAGGATTGCAAATGTGCCATACTATGTGATGTTGTACGGTAAATTTGAGAGTCATTCAGTATGTTGAAGGATGGGAAGTGGCGCTCCTCTCTCCCTCATCTCTTCTCACTGCCTTTAGGCTGGCGGATCCATCTGTCAGCCCTTACACAAGGACCCTGCAAACCCCCAACTGAGGCAGAATGGATACATGTTGTCCCTGCTTGTCCTGATATCAGAGGAGAGAGAGAAGAGGGTCGACCAGGCCAGTGTTGGAAACGTTAGCATAACATCTGGATTGTATTGGTATACAGTGAAGAGTGTCACAGCACTTTCAGACATGGCTTCCTGTCCCAGAAATGTAGGTGGAAAGGTGATGCAAGCTGGGTGATTGAGAGTCAACCTTTGGAGTTGTTGATTTGCTGCTAAATGACAAATGGACAGGGGAGTTTGAGTCTCGAGAGAGGACAAACAGGGGCCATGTGGCTGTTCATATGTAACGTCAATCCTAAACAAAGGGGTCCTTGTCACTGCGATCACAGTACATTGCTGTGGATAATGCCACAACATTGTGCACATGTGATAACACACTCACACACTCTAAGGCTCATTCCGCCTTGGGCAGGCAGAAGCTATAAATCAAACAAATAGCATCACAGCCTGGCGAAGGAAGCATTCCAACAGATAAAATGCTCTCCCACACAACAAAGCCACACTCACTGCGTAATTAATTGCAACAAATTACCTCTTCCTCTCCCTGTCGGCCCCCACCTCCCCGCTTTTACGGCACTGACAAGCGCACTACACGCTCCTGCGCGCGTGCGTTCGCGGTTGTGTATGCGCACGCAGCTGCACACTCTAGAGCGCATCGTGGCACCGGTGCGTACACAAACACACACGCACACACCACACACACAACACACACACACACACACACACACACACACACATACACACACACAAACTCGGCCTGCACCCTTCATAAGTGCTTTAATGTGGCTTATTGCAGTGTGCGGTCCCCTTAGCCGTGGAAATATTCGCTTGACGGATGTGCTTTGTCGCCTGCGCTCCCCGGCGGAGGGCGGCTGTCAGGGAGGAGATGATAACATTAACAGGGAGGCAAGGCGATGACAAATGCCTGTTATCAGCGAACGAGGCCGGTGACAAATCGAACGGCAGCGCCCAGGCAGCCCCGGCGCGGCGTAATAAAAAAGAAGATGGATGGCACACCCAGGCAGGGCCCGCGTTAATGCGATTTCCACTGCTCTCCCTGACTCCCAATTAAGGCTAGGAGGGAAGGAGGGGCGGTGGGGAGGATGAGGGAGAGAGATGTGAAGCGCAGGAGAGAGGAGAGGATATAGAGATTGTGTGTCTCGTGGATGAGAGTGGGGAAGGAAGGAGGAGAAGAGCAAAGGATGCTGAAAGGAGGGAAAACTGAGGTGGGGCATGAAGAGAAGAAGAGGAGGAGAGGGTAGAAACGTGAGGACAGGAAGGAAATGTGAGGCAGATGTAGTGGCATATGGAGAGGATAGACGTCACTAAGGATGAGGCTGGAGTGACAGGAACAAAGTGGAGGAACCACAACAGAAGATGCAGCTTTAATTGTCTTCAGAGCCCATCTGCTCCCCCCTCTACACACCCCTGCTTCCCTCTTTTACTCACATCTCAATCAGGGCCACGTCTCAGAGGCATAGAGTTGTTATGTTTCTCTGCAGATAGGTGAAAACACTATGAGAGCCTTATAAAACAGCTACGGTAATGAACAAAACCTCTCACTCTTTATTCTCGCTTCGACAGGTGACACTCCTTGATTAGCAGTAGCCTATTAGGTGTGTCAGCACTGGATCAAAGTATAAAAAAAAAAAAGTCCTGCATGCTCCTGCGGTTCTCTATTGGCTCAGGATTCAAGGGCTGCTCCCTTAATCAGCTCTTATAAAAACAGAGCTGACAGACAGCCTACGGCTTACAGGCAGACAGAGCTATAGAGATGAGCTACGACTTTGTCCAGGATGACTGTTCCAACTCATCCTGTCCAAGGACCCAGATGTTATCTCTTTGCTAAAAGGATCAGCACAGGATATTGAGAGATTGCCTCAGGATGAGCGGGCATCTGTGCCTGAATACCCAAGGGCTGCTGTTTTGTCACTCTGACAGTGTTTTATAAAAGACTGAGGAAGCTCCGAAGACTGCAGAAGCAAGGGCCATATATCTCCCGCTATTACATCCAGGCTAAGAAGAGAGGGTTGAAATGACAATGAAATATAGCCCCAACTCAAAGGGAGAAAAAGAACAGGGTCTAAAGAGGGACGGCTGAGTCTCCTCTAGAGCCTGCAGGGGCTGTGCTCCAAATCGGAGACAGATGCACTGAAGTCCCAGACACTAACCCTGTGCTATACTGCAAGTACACAGAGGTGAAAAGGAGAATATATGTGGTTCAGAGAGGGAAGTCCTTAGAGAGAACAGCCTCTCTGTGCCTTTGCTGATATTAGTCTGAAAGAACAAGGAGAAATTAGAGCTCTGCAGACAGAAAAGGAAGAGAGAAAGTCCAAACTCTGCAGGGACCCCTGCATCATTAAGTTGTCAAGTGGACGGGAGGCCCCGAAATATGACTTGGAGTTATTGCTGGGGCTGGGGCTGATGATATAAGAATTACGGTACATGGATCATAGCCCGATCGATAGGTAGACAAAGTCATTATGGAGGGGCTAGAGTTCAATGCCTCCCTGGGGCTGCGCGAGCAGACAGAGGGCTTAAATTGATCACAATGGCAATGTGTAACACACACAACACACAGGTGGGTAGATGTGTAGTTATATTTTGCTTGTTGCCCTTATTTCCAAAGCGATCTGTTCCAGGTGTATTGATTGTTTGAGTCGTCTGTGGCTGCAGAAATTAATCTCAGCATGTGTGTCTTGACTTGGCATTTATTTGTCAATGTGTTTGCGCAGCGTGAAGGATGTCCTCACATATGTGTGTTTACAGGTAAGCTAAATGTTTTGGTGCATGCACATCACTCAGCAATGAACATTTGTCCTTCTTTGCTCTCTTGTCTTTGCAGCAGAGAGAAGCAGAGGGATGGGGTGCACGAGCAGGGCAGCATCGATCCTTTCTGTGCCGAGAGAAATTAGGCATGAAATTAAAGCTCACATCAAAGGCCAGGGCTGGCACTGTCACCTGATCCAGCACTATTTATACTCCCGGGAGATGATGATGATGTCTCCATCACGCTGATGATAACAGGACAGAGAGAAGAGAGACAGAGGTGGGGAAAGAGAGTCTCTCCCCTCCATCCACGGTGCCACTGACCTGCCATCATTTATACTGCCACGGCCCAAGTGCAAGGTTAGCGCCAGCCTGAGCTCCCATAAATCACTGCTCTGCTGGATGAAGAGAGGCCGGGGTCGACGCCTCACGCAGCCAGCCCCTGCTGATGAGAGAGTATTTATAGATCAGGATGGAGGGAGGACAGAGAGGAAAAGAAGAGGATGGATGTGTGTCTAATTGGCTGTTGAGGTGGTGAACACACAGAAATCCAGATATGATGGGAAATATTCATCTAAATGCAATCAAATCCACTTGTGCTTATATGTTGATTGCGAGTTATGCTTTAGCACATGAGCTGAGCAGTAGTTCTGCAGGAATGGGAGGTCAGTCCGCACCGAGACGGCAGAGCTGTGAGGAAGTCAAGAGACAGTAGGGGGAGCCCATTAACCAAACATCAGACCCTGTGTGTTGCGTTTGCTGCTTCCTTCACACTGACACACTTTGACTTAAATTAAAACGGCACAATTGCCTTGCAATACATTACAAAAAAGTAGAAAAACACAGCCAACCTGCAAGTCACTGACACATCAAAACAAGCAGTACAAAACTTCCATATCAAATCCACACTTTTTAAACACATATTTTTAACAGTCACATTCTGTACAAAGTCCCTTCCAAGCACAGTGTTTTGACAGCAGTACAGCGGGCCCGCATGGGGCTGTAATAACCAGTGGCCAAGGATCGTCCAGGCTAAACACTGGTTATGGTTATCCACAAGATGACTGGTTATCACTCAGCCTCGCTTTTTTTTGCATGCTGTTGGTGTGATGCACGGCGTCCACCTCTCCAGCAAATATAAACTGTGGCTCGGCACCAGATTTTGAAGAAAGAATCACTTAAAGATGTTTTTTAGGATCCCTGCTGATGCTGACAGTGCTCATGATGTGTGCTGAGATGGTGATATGTACAGTTGTGTTCGAAATAATAGCAGTGCCTTTAGAAAAATGAGTAAATGTCAAAATTCTTCAAAGAAATTGTA
>NC_048408.1:23620078-23668016 GCF_013103735.1 Etheostoma cragini
AGTTTGAAATGTTAATAAAACCAGTGATTTTCTTGCTGCTGTTGAGGCACTGCTATTATTTCGAACACAACTGTATGCTGAATAAGAGTTTTTTTCAAGTGGTGAATCACTCTAAAAATCCGCAATAATTATACTAATTGTGATGGGAGTTTTATGTGCAGTGTGTGTGTGTGTGTGAGTGTGTGTGTGTGTGTGTGAACAGTAGGCTGGAGGTCAGAACACCAGGCTTTCGATTGGTTCAAATCCATATTGGCTGGGATTAGGAAGAGAAGTAAAGAGAAATTTGCGTAGCCTAACTTACTAAGTTAGAGTGCATCTAATGAAATTGTACACTTTTAAAACATTGAACTATTTAACTTATAGTCAATATTTTTAATAACCTTTTTTTACTAAGAAATATAATATGTAATGCAATGGTAGAGTTTAAAGCTAGGCAGTGTGATGAATAGGAATGTGTTGATTTCTTTAGAGAATTGGTAATGTTCTCTCCGTTATATTGCAATGATAAAGTCAGTGGTGGATGTTTATGTTTGTACCTAAAATACTCGATTTGTGGGGATGAATGATGAAACAATTATTTGATTACCGGTTATTTATTAGTCAGCCTACTGAAATTGAACAGACAAACATTTTGATCATCAATAATTCATTTGAATAACTAACAAACGGGAAATTGTGTATTATTTATTGCTTTTATTAATAACATTTTAGGGACTAAATGATTCGTAGATTAATACAACAAATAATCAATAGATTAATTGTTAATGAAAATAAAAATCAAAGGTTTTCATATTTGCACTAGATAAATACAGTTTTTATTTACTTTTGTTTGCTTCTATCATTGATATTTTTACAGTTAATAAGTAAAGGCCTGCAGTGCATTGTTGTCCAACTTACCTTGTACAAACAGAAGTGATATTACTCAACAAAGATGTAAAATAAAAGCTCCAGTGTTTACTTTGGAATCTTTAATGTCAGAAAAAGAAACTCACATAAGTATCACGATGACCTTCTTTGCACCTAAACTAGGATTTTGTAATGAATTTCTCACCCCCCGCGTCAGGTCTCCCATTTCAGTCTCCCCACCAATACAGCCCTCCTCAGGACATGAAGGTCAGCGTGGCAGATAGGAGGGGTGTTTGATCGATAAGTAACACCCTCCCCTCGGCTCACTGACAGCTCCTGTCAAGTATCCAGCAGGACACGTATCAAATAGATCAACCCTTTACCCCCTCCCCCCGACCTACTGCCTCCCGCCCCCCACTTTAAAGGAGAACTGTCACTAACTGCTACTGTCACATACCAGTCAGGTGCTTTCAACGCACTGATAGTGTGCCAAGGAATTTCACCAGGTCTGTTATCCTAACTGTAAGGGGGACAATGTGTGTGTTGGGTGGAGAGCTGTTGAAAGTTGGCCTGTATTGAATGAGGGAGAAAGAGAGAGCAAGAGTGCGTGCATTTGTGTGTGCGTGCATGTGTGTGTGTGTGTGTGTGTGCAAGCGTGCGTGTACCCTCCCGGACCCCATGTGCTGATCAAGCTACAAAAGTATGATTTTGATAGATTTTACAGTATTTTGTTTGTTTTCTGTGGACAAAAGTGGCCTGAAAGTTTTGAGTCTGTACCTCAACCTGCAAGAAATCATCATATGTGGAAAAAACCAACTAGCTGAGATAAGTTATGAGGCTGGAAACGTCCTTTTTTTCAGGGACTCCTTGTTAAAAGAAACCTGCTACTCTCTGCATTTCACCACAGGAGAGGTGCTCCTCAGTGAGTCACATCACAGATGTTGGAGGTGGAAGAGTCCTCTGTGGGAAGTCTGAGAAAAATGTGTTTGTGTGTCCTTCACCCGCCATAAGGCCCGCATTCTTGGGTGCTTAACACATTGACGACGGTGTCCTTAAACTGAGACGCAGCACTGTTGGTGTATGTGTGTCTGTGTGTCTTGGAGGGGTGGGGGGTTTAGAGGGGCGACAAGGCGATAGTGTCGCTGATTGACACGTGAAGAGCGACTAAAAAATGCTCCCCTTTGGAATGCGACAATCTTCCAGCGTCCCATGTTGCTCTGCGCTCGACAGTGAATTGTTAAAAGCATTCCTGGCAGTTGGGGTGAGGGTGGAAAGAGGGTGAAAGGAGACGGTCTGGTGCTAAAAGCAGAGTTTGTTTACCCCTAAAGAGGATGAACCGTATCCTAACAGGCCTCAAATATAGTCACACACAAAAGATAAAGATGGAGAACAAGAAAGGGATGAATTTTATGAAAACCTTGTCATCGTATTTCACAGCATCTCCCTGATGTTACTGTCATTTCAAAAAGCACAAAAATCTTCCATTGGTTCCCATTCTTTCTCTTCTAAAGCAAGTCAACCCCACATTTGGGATTTTACTGAGGACAGCGGTTCAAAAGAGCCTTGGTGGTCCCTGAGTGCCTGCAGTCCCCCCCACCCTAACCCACCCACTGAGGTGGTGGTGGTCGCGTTGTGAAGCAAGGTCCTTTTTGGAGCGGCAGGTTAAACCGACCACATGACAGTGGCAGAAGCCCCCCGCTTACAAGGTCTAATTGGTTCCACAGGTTGCAGACTACAGACGAAAGAGTGGAACAGGGGAGAAGAGGAGGGTGAGAGAGGGGGGAAAGGAGAGAGGAACAGCAGGGACTGAGAGACAGATAAATGGTAGGAGAGAAGGAGGGATAGAGGAGGGCACAGGAAGGAGGCAAACACAGAAACACAGATAGAAAATGAGATCAGATAGATGGAAAAGACAGAGGAGAAGGGGTAAGAAGGGGTAGGAAATAGGAATACGGGGAGAGGAGCAGAGGGGTCCCCCTTCCACAATGCAACTGTTGGTTTTTACTGTGACTTTTACGGCAGAATTGAAACAGAGAGATAGATAGATAGATAGATAGATAGATAGATAGATAGATAGATAGATAGATAGATAGATAGATAGATAGATAGATTCTAACATTAGCATGCTTAAATGCTCATGACACAATGCTTACATGCTGATCTTTAGCAGGTAGAATCTTTATCACGTTATCTGTGCTAGTTCAGCTTGGTTGCATGCTAACATCCGAATTAGCACCGGCGGACAGTCAGATAATAAAGGGATTTTGGTCAATTTTTGGAGAGGCAAAGTCCCTCCCGTTCCGGTGGACCCAACAAGAACTTATTTCTAAAACAAATATGTAAAGTAGTTAACAAGGAGAGACTAATCATTGTTTGAATTGTGTCGTGAATAGCACATGATGTTTGTCATTTAAAACAATGATTTTGCAAGTGAAGACAGTCCCAGTTTGTCATAGTTTTGTTGTAGCAGGCTACCACTTACAAGTTTAATGTGAAACAGCTCAGAGAACTACGTATCTGTTCTCGCACAATATACTTCATCTTGCTTACTGCTCAGTTTGCACGCTCGCTTGTCCATCTAGTTAGCTTAGCTATATTCCACAACACTTGTAACGTTATCTCGCCTGATGCATTTTATCCAGCATCTTTTTCAGCCAGCAACCAAAACAACGAGTAATACCCGTTGGTTGTTTGAGCAACTTTACATCCATAACATCTTGGTTACAATAACGGTCTGTGGTTTACAGTTGTCACTATTTGTTGTAAATCAACCTGTGATTAGGGATATGAAACCACAGTTAAATTCTGTCATTCAGTTGTACTGGAAATACAGTAGTGCACAGAAGCCCCATGGTTAACATGTATATAGCAACTGGTGTTAACTCACTCAGTGCCTGTCTATTCACATGTGGAGCACAGTGAGAGTGTATCTTTGAAATTGACAAACATTGCACGCGTAATTCATGGCTGAATTCAAACAGGATCAAAAAGGTACATACATATTTTTTTCTAAAATAAAGCACAATGATGGTCCACCGGAATAGGGAGGGACTTCACCTCTTTATAGCCTATACTTCACTTTGTTCAGTGTTCAGTAGATATATTCATACAATTCATGTGTTAATACACATCTCTTTTTGTATTTTCTCTCTTTGTTTGTTATCACTTGTCAATCTCAAAGGGGGACGCTGTTTTTTTAACTTGCTCCCCTCCACAGGGAGGTCAGAGAGAAGGGTCAGAAACAGAGCGGCCGCCCTTCAGCAGAACAATTACTTGTTGTCATTCATGGAGGCTTGAACATGGGCCTTGAAGGTAACAGTGTCTGAAAATCTATGTAGCATAATTGGACTTGGACTTATATCACATTTTTTATTCAATTTCAAATAACACATGTGGGTTTTTGTTCGCTCAGAGCGAGGTTTTGATATATGTAAAAACAAGCGGAAAATGGTTATTACAATTTCCAGAATAAACTGTTACTAATTAATTTGATTTGCAGATATTATGTTTTATTCCTAATCCAAGACATCTCATAACGTTGCGTTAATCCTTAAGGAGATTCACAGCTTGAAGAGCAAACCGTTTTTAAAGCAAAGCCCATGTCTGATCTTTTTTTGCCTATTATCTAGTGTGTAGTATGTATTACCTAATTTTCAGCCTATGTGACACTGAACAAATCAACTCAATGGCCAGAAAAGCACAGCACACAGCCTGAAAGCTGTAATGCCATTGAGAAGTAAAATCTGGAACTGTTCAGCAGATGAAGGAGTGACTTTGTGAGTCCTTAGAGTATTTATTTCTTTTTATACCCCAACGAGCTTTAGTCTGTATTATTGGTAGTTATGGAGCAGAAAATGGTATTCCCAGAAAAATCACCCTGGGTGCTGTCACACCGCAGGAAATCTTACAAGTCATTTAATCTAGTTAGGGCTCTTAAACTATTATTTTTCTTAAAAAGACCGTTGAAAAAAATCTGCCAGTGGGAGAAGTAATTTAACACACATCCAATGCAAATACACATAGAAAATACTTGAAATTTCTTGAAGAGTTCCCTTAAATTAATGCCTTCATGGTACTTCTAGAGCAATCTGCCTTGTTTTACAGTATGATATTGTTTCATATTTCAGCTAGCTCTATGAGACACCTGATACTGAGCAGGGAATAAGTGGAATTACCTGAGTTTTATATTTAACATGTTTTAGGAAAAATATGATTTCCTTGTTATGACACACGATTTTTTATTGCAGCATCTTGCATTTCTTTTATGGAACATGTCCAATTTTACATCTCAGTGACATCTGTCCTAGATTGTCTAGACCACAATAATAACAGATATAAATTCCTAAAGTGACTGGCATTCCCATTTAATGTAAAGTGATATGCTGTGTGCTTGCCAGGAGTGAGTGAACAAGATCACTGACACGATTCCTGTCGGACAATTTATTTTAAGGAGTCACTCAGTGTGAAAGTACAAAATCCTTGGTACGTGATACTGCAGCTGTAAATATGGAGTGTAGAGTATTGTCATTAAAAGCACCCATAGAGCTCCTCCCCACCTTTATCTACCAAACATCCTATCACTACAACACATCTTAACTGCTGTCCATCCTTTTCTTATATCATTTTCTTATCTTATTTTTTTTATCTCTAAAAGAGCTGGGAAATGGGCCATTTTCCGAGCATGCACACCTTCAGCCCAGATACAGTACAGCTGCAGTTACGTAATGTCATGGATATACTATCATGGTCCAGATGTATTACAAAGTATGTATGACAGATGTTAAATGGTGTATTCAAAGATGTGTTATGAATGTGTCAAATATCTAGTAAATGTAAGCCTTTACCACATCTTTTAAATTAAAAAGAACTTGAAATCTGGTTTCTCAACTATGTGTTAGAACTTTAAACAGGCCATTGGACTCTACCCTGACACATATATAGAGCCCAAACCCATCTAGTGATTCAACAATGTAATGAGAGCAACACCGCAACTAGGTTGACGAGCAAGACAGTTGGCTAACCACTGGGACTGCTAACTTTAACAGAAATCTAACAATCGTAGATTTAAACATTAGTGAGAAGGCTGGTCTGTTTTAACTCAGTAATGACTCTGACACGCAATATGGTGCTTGATAGAAAAAATAATAATTGCTGAAAGTCAGATGAGAGAACTGTTACCACTCTGTCGGCCACAGAAAATGTTTTAAATATGATAAATATAGTATAAAGCATAAAGACTGGAAACAAGGGGGAAACAGCTAGCCTGGCACCATCCGAAGGTGACAAGACCTGCCTTCCAGCAACCCGAAACCACCCATACTAACATAACATCTACATATACTGCATGTCTTATTGTTTATCTTCTTTGTTTCTGTCGCTCGGCACAGTGACAGTCCTGTGCTCGGTGGATAACCTCATATTAAACCACAACATGTTGTTTTTACAATTTTTCAAAGCTTTTTGTACAGAATTAACAAACCAGATCCAATCTGTTGATTAGTGAGCTTTAGATGTGCTGGACGGCTGATTTTAAACCATCAAACAGAGCCAGGCTACCTGCTTCCCCCTGTCTTTATGCTAAGCTAAGCTAACTGTCTGCTGGCGCCACTGTAGCTTCTTATGTAAAATACAAACACAAGAGTTGTATCAATCATCTCATCTAACTCTCAGCAAATTAAAGCAAATTAAGTCTATTTCCTAAAATGTCAAACCATTCCTTTATCCACGTCACTGCTTCTATGTGTGAAGTTTACAATTTTACATACTGTGACAGTTACTGACCTGTTTCCGCTTCGACTTTGTTGCCCCCACTGGTTAAAAGCAAACTATTCTGCAGGCAGCAAGCACGTGTCCAGAGTGATTCATCTAATTTATGTTAGGATGCTTTGCTCCGTTGAACAGGAAATGTGTGCACAGTCATCACATGGCTCAGTGTCACGGGTTGAAACATTTTATAAATAAAAAGTTGATTCCCGAGAGGAAAAACTTAATAAATCAACAAAAAGGGATATTCTAAATCATATGTTTCAAGATAATCTTTATAGTTTGTGGAAATCATTTGACAATGTACATTGCATTCTCTTACATGTGTAGGGTTTTAGGGGTTAAGCCTCAGCTGGTTGGAGGAGATAGGGGCTAAGAGCAGCCCATGAATCCTGCAGTCTCTGCAGGCACAGCATGGTAAAATAATTAAGCTTGTCTTTGAAGGGGACTAAACAAACAAAACAGCACTCAACACCAGCCCCGTCCACTCTCCACCACCCCCCTGCCTCAAAGTGGACTTTCCTTCTCTGCTTTCTCACTCTGTTACCTGCCGCACTTAGCCCCTCGTGTTAACCAGCCATTTGACATTTTGGAAAAAACACTAATTTGCTTTCTTTGAGTTAGATGAGAAAATTGATGCCACTCTCATATATGTGTGCTTAATACATAGCTACAGCCAGCAACCAATTGGTTAGCATAGCCTAAAGAATGGAAATAGTGCAAAACAGCCAGCTTGGTTGAAAGCTTGGTTGAAGCTTGGTTGAAATAAGAAAGTGAAAAGTCTCACTTACTCAGTTTTTTACAGATTAAAGCAAACATTTTGTGCATGTTAAGCATGGCTCACACATGATATTATTTGGAATAAATGTCCATCAGTGACGTGACCACAAAAACCACACATGGCCCTTGTTAGCCAGGAGGTTAAAATCACAAAGGAAACTCAATTGCCCCAAATTGAGCATCTGTGTACTTGACTACTTTTATTCCCACACACGCTTTCTGGCCAAACATACAATACACATCCTAAAACTTGAGATTGCCATAAGTGCACACTTATGGCAATCTAGAGCAATCATAAAGCTAAGTCACTACATTGACACATCCCAGCATGACGCTGTCCAAAACAAACAAATCGACTAATAGAGATAGCGCAAAGTGTGGCTGGTAGAGTATGCACAGAGTGGCAATAGGCTTGGAAAGCCTAAAATTGAGCAGTTATAAAAGTGAGAACCTATTTGAGCAGTACCCATGAGGATGGTGTGGATTGTCACCAATTGCTCATTTTTTTATTATGTCCCACCATTTGGAGGAGTGTGAGGAATTTTAAAACCAGGACGGTGATCTCACCACAGAGTGGACTGATGGTGATGATGCATGAGGGACATTACGTTCACCTCCAAAACTCCAGTTCCTCTTTCTTATTTTTCAGAAGCTGAGGTTGAAATACATTATGCTAGAGATGAGAAATTTGTCTTTGTGTTAGTCTTTGTTTCATGCTGGCTTTAATGAGCAAAGCCCAAAGCCGGCGTCACTATTTTGTCAGTGCTGCTGCACAAATATAATTGTATTATACTGAGAAATGGATACTGAGTAAATGGATTAATACAAAAATAAGACAATTAATACAATGTATATTACAGATATGCATTTGAATGTCAATTATTAAAAGAAATCCATATCTACAGGTCAGCTCAATGTTTTAGAGTACACCACAAATTTAGCATTGCACTACTATGACAGTGTTGGATGATGAATAGAAAAAGTGTAAAAATTCGCACTCCTCTTTCTTGTCAAATTCTAACATTGTCGCGTTATGCTAGTAGCGGCTGGCCTTATGTTGCTAACCTCAAGCAGAAATGAGGAACGGGCTATGTAGGCCTGGTAACTTGTTTCTAACTCCACACCCCCAGACTTCTTTTAGTTTTCATCCCCAGTGTCACTTGAAACAGTTAATTAGTCTTTGTGCAGCTATATAACTCAATAGTTAAGAAACAATCGCATAAAACAACAAACCAAGCGTTTAATAGTTGGCCACTTTGTTGAGTCTCACCGCTCTCAGCCACCAAATAAAAAACAGTATGTAGTACATGGTCAAACAAGTAGGGGGCAATGCAGTTAACTATTACCTGGTGGAAAAAGTCAAGCACCTTGCTATTAGCCAGGAAGCTAAAAGGCCATTTTTCCCAAGATTTTTTATGGAGATCAAATGTATTTTCAGACAGACAGAGGCAGAGCCCGTGCGATTGTATACAAAGTCAATGGAAAGACATTAGTGAGCACGATGAGATGGAAATTTTCCCGGGGCAGCATAGACTGAGACAAAGATGTTTCAGCATGAATTTACAGGTAAGAGAGGAAAAGGGAAATAGGATGGAGGAAAGAGGCTGGAGGAAAATGACAAAAAGACCTGGAGTTCCTCGTGAGATCAATAAGAGGCTTTCTGTGAATATCCACTAGGGGGCAGTCCATAGGTCACACACTGCTTCACCAAACCTTGTTTGTTTAAACCCGTGCATGACATGATTTACAAGTCTTATACGCAGTATAATAAACAAGAATTAATGAGTCCTTATATGGATAACATTTAGGACATGAAGTTAATGACCTTGTAAGCACCTAAAGCAGCTTAAACTAAACTTCAGCTATGAAACTAATAAATTGGGTTCTTGCATTGTTTGTAATGCGAACATAACTGTGTTTAAAAGTAAACAAACACAAGCGGCCTATTCATTTACCCGTCATATTGCATTACTTACACATACACATACAGCAGGGGACCAAATTAAATGTATGTACTCTGTTTAGTTGTAAAAGCCTGATATACTAACACAAAACAAAAAACACTGAAACAAACTGACAATGGTGAATACAGGTCCCAAAGCAGCAAGTTTGCAAGATGTATTGTTTTTAATTGTTCAATGAGTTATAATTAAAATGTTTTACCATTATATTTGAAGGGAAAATTCCCTTTCTTGTACTGTATGTCTTCTGAGTTAAAGCTATATAGATGTACTGTATGTTGTGTATTATACTGTACTGATGGAGTATGACGCTGATTAATATCTCACACTCCTTGAAATTGTACTACTACATCTGTGAAGTGTCCAATTTGTAGATGGAAATCTTGCAGAGCCACAGTCATTTCAAACCTATTAGGCTGACATGAAACAGAAAATAATTCATCACGAAATAAATAAATAAATACAAAGGCAAAAGACCTACACAATTTTTTCTTCATTTTTGTTATGTTATTCTGAGACTGTAAATTTTAATTTCATGAATTCAATTTCTCACAGTTGAGTTTGGCCCTGCTCCTGGCCTTCTTTCAGTCCAGGGTTGACCTGACGCTCGAGATTTCTTCCTGCATGTCAATTTGTTTTCAGGCAATTTGGCGCTTCACTGGTGAAAGGGAGCATGTGAAATCTGTTGCAGGAGATGTGTAACAGAGATGCCAATCTAACGCTGAGTTGTTTCAGATTTTGGTAGAGACAAATTGTAACTGTAAGAAAACAGAAGTACAGACTGAGAAAACTTTGTGGGATAATGCGCAAGTGACAGAGAGATAAAGAAAAAGAGAGGAGGATATAAAGGTAGAGAGAAAGAGGGAAGGAGAAAAAGAGCTAGAGGTATTAGGAGGTATGATTCCCAGAGGACCATTGAATTTCTTCCCTGCGTTTTCCATGGTCCTCTCACTCCCAGGTCTACACAGCTGTTTCAGGGCCGGGGGCTTCTTTCTCCAGAGCCCAGATGAAAGAGCCGCCCTAAGCAGCCTCGCAGGTAGGTCTGGTAAAGCCATTGCTCTGGCTGTCCACTGCCCAACGCATGAAATAAAAAAAAGACAGAAAGAGAGAGAGGGGAGGGGGCAGTTTAGAAGAGGGTAAGAGGGGAAAAGAGGATGATATGAAAACATGGGTAAGGAGAAACTCTAAGAAGAGGGGGAGAAGGAACAGAGGACACAGATGACAGACAAGGAGAAAAGACAGAGATGGAGGGGGGGGGAGGGGGATACCTGCCCCAGACCTCCTCCTCTTCCTCCCCCTCACCACCCCCTGATACCAGGAATGATGTCTGCTTTTATTGACTTTGTTAAACCATTTTCAATGCTACTTCCTATGTGTTTACAAGACAGTAAATCACGCTCCATTCAGGGTGGGGGGTGGGGGTGGGGGGGTTAGGGGTTGAAATACGAGGGAAACATCCAAGTCGCTGAGAAGGAAGACCACTTTGAAGGGGCCAACGACAACTTTGCAACTTTCTACCTCACTGCCATCCCTTCAAGCCTTACACACACACACACACACACACACACACACACACACACACACACACACACACACACACACACACACACACACACACACACACACACACACACACACACACACACACCCCACTCCTCACATGGAATTGATGGGGATGCCCGCTGTGGGCCCCTTTGTCTTCATCACTTTCACTTTCCTCTGTTCAGACAAGAGCAAATGAGTCCTTTACAGTGAGACTGATTGAATGATACAATTGTTGTTGAGATACTTAAAAATAAGCCTACCAAGAGAAATGGCAATACAGAACTGCTGCACAGTTGTTAAAAGCTTCAACAGAGAACTTTTTTTAATACCCCCAGGAACACCGCTCAAAGTCGTTACGCAAACACATTTGGATTATGGCAAAATTGGGTCCCCTTAATCACTTTTACACACGGGGTCATTCCCAGACAGTCGTTTCATCCACTTTAAAAGCAATTCAAGCTCTCCGCTCCGCTCAAACCCATGTAAGTACTTCAAACTTCATTCGGTGGCGAGAACTTTGACTCGTTTTTCCAAATTTTCCCACCGTAACAATTTTCTCAGGCGCTGGCACTGTAATACCACCACATATACACCCACTTAGACACACAGCATACTCACCAAATCCTCACCCCCAGCCCCGCACCCTCCCGCTTACCTAATTTTAATTGCACATTTAATGTCCATCTCATGCTGGTTTTCCATCACTCCAAATTCATTTCATGGATGACAACAAAAAATAAGAATAGGAGGATAAAGGATGGGCAACGTCTTCTTGTCTACCCTCATTTGAATAAAACCCAAAAAGGGTTCTTATGGGCTTCCTAGAAATATGTTGCAGACAGCTCTGCATGCAGCAAATGAGTGCGTTATGAAAGATATAAAAATTCTAATTCGTTGAGTGTAGAACATGTCTACAGAAGTTCTTCAGAAAGAAACTTTATCATGACCACATTCTAATAAGTCACCCTTAATAACAGGTTTACATGTTTTAATTAATGCTATTTAGTAATTTCTTTATTCTTTACAGATCAATTATAAAACATTAATGACATTACCTTTTGGGTTGCCAGATAGTAAGATTTGTCTTTAGCTACTGAATCATTAAAAAAGTCAAGTGATTAATAAAGTTGTTATAAAAGGTCAAGAGTTCACTTTTTAATAAACAATCATGTCTGCTGTTATAAACGTTAGAATGTCATTAATAAATCAAGTTTTATATGGAAATACACATTGCACAAAAGTTGGTAGATGAAAAAAAAAGAAGAAGCCTACAGCCAAAGTGTATAAGTCATCTATAAGTTGAAATGGTAATACATCTGTAATAAAGGGGTTTCTGCAAAACCAAGTCAGTTGTACATTTTAATAAGTTGTCAATATGTAAATGTTGGTCCAGGTGCAGCACCATTTTCCAGAAGGTCAGAAGTCACATGGCCAGATGGAAGATTGTTTATGATAAGATCCCATCCAAAAGAAGACAAAACAAACAATGGAGAAAATATCCCCTGCATCCCCCTAGTAAACATTTCAAAATGTCAAAGATTTTCAGTGTTTCCAATCCATTAGCACAACTTATGACATTAAGCTTCCATGTCATCCTCCAAAAGGGCCAGGAACAAACTGTCAGCACAATCTCGAAGTCAGTTGAAGGTAAGTGTGGGGAAAAAGTTACCAGCACATTATGCGGTTCACGTTGTTGCAACAAAGCAGCAGTGCATAATTACAACAGGTGTTTGAAGAGTTTTTTGCTTCTTCTAAAAAGCCACTGAGGTTTAGGCGGTGAGCGGCACTGCTACCAGATGACACTGGGAATCACAACATCCCACATTTTCTTTCCACACTCTTATACACTCTCTCTCATATTCTGTCCGTCTTCCTCTCTGGCTCTTTTTTTTTTTTCTCTTCCTCTATGGTGTCTACCTTTCCATTGGCTCTACCTTATGCAAGAGTGTGTATTTTAATGCCTCCCATTAGCTAGGGTGAATAATACCTCTCAGTGAATGGTAGTCTGCTCTGGGGCCTTTTCATACATTCAGTCACTCTTCTTCTAAGAATAACCAATGTACATCTTTGCCAAAATGTTCCTCTTTTTTTCACAATGTCTTCTGATTGCTGTTTTTGTACCTCATTCGCTGATACCAGGGCTTTGTGTTAGTTAGCAAACTGTGATCCAAATGAGAAAAGCAGCATTGGGAGACTAGGGAGAGGAAAGGCAAAAGGAGTCAGGATCTGGGGAAAAACTTGGACCTGCGTCAACTCTTCTCAATCTCATTAAGAGGCCAGAAAAGCTGGTCACTAGAGAATCTCAGGAGTCAGGCCGCAGCCAGTTAGGTATGTAAAAAAAAATAGAAAAACTAGAATAAAAAATGATAGCTTTAGATCATGTTTCAGAAAAACCTTTCATGTACCGTCTGGATAATTTTAGCCAAACCTGTCTGACAGGTCACCTTCACCAAATGCCATTTAAGTTTGCAGAGACGGAATTGTTTCTAAATCATAAGTGGCTGGTATAGACTGTAGGGAAGTCCAAGCGCCGAATCGACTGTGCAGTACTGAACCAAATGTTCTCACTCAAGTTTTTGTTTTTTTTAATCAATAGACTGTGGGGAAAATACTGCATCTAAGAATAACTAAAGATGTTGTGCGTAATTAAAAGAAACAGTTTAACATTTTGGGAAATACACTTATTTGCTTTCTTGCCGAGAATTAGACGAGACGATTGCAACACTCATGTCTCTGAACACTAAACACCAAGCTACAACCAACAGTCGGTTTGCTTTGCTTAGCATAAAGACTAGAAACAGCTAGCCTGGCTCCGTCCGAAGGTAGAACTATTATTGGCCATTATAATTGGCATGGCAACTAGTGTAGACTTATGTCGAGTGTAGATATATTGGGATTAATCTTCACAACTACAGTAACTCTCAGCAAGAAAGCAAATAAGTGTATTCCCCAAAAAACAAAATTGGTCAGGTAAGAATCAGTAAAAAGTATCAATGTGGATTTTCTGTTGCATTACAAGTGACAGACAATAGACAGCTTACCTAGTGATCCGAACAAAGGATTGTCATTGTTTGAGAGTAGACAAGGAAGCAAGCTGGGAAGTACGTTTGAGAGACTAGAAGCTGTTTGCTATGAAATAGTGTCATGCTTTCCGACATATGAGACTCAGCTGCCTGTTGGAAGAGGGAATGTCGACAGATATGAATATCTGCATATTTTGATTGAAACCAGTCACTTGTATTTGCTTCAGAGAAAAAAAAAAAAGTTTTCTGCTTTATAATAAAGGGTTTGACTTTCGCCCTTAAAAAATAAAGTTAAGTTTGAGTTATGTAGAGTAGACTGTTACGGTGGGTTTTACATATACAAAGTCCCGCCATCTCCTCAGGCTTCCTCTTCCTAATTAAGTTTCCTTTAAATGACTCATAACAAAGCTAATCTGTGGATTCAGACAGTCAAACATGCACTTTTGATGAGCCATTGTGTGGTCTTCATAAAACTCCATCTCTTTAATTGTCAAGCATGTGGATTTCAGATTTAGGATGTGCGATCATTGCTTCATAGGGGTCAAAATATGAAAGAACAAAGACCTGAATTGTTCCAGGTGGCAAAATCACTTGTTACAGTGTCCCGCTGGAACTAATAAGGCAGGTCCATTTTCACCCTCTAAATCCCCTGCATTGGCTGAAATGACTGATTTACAGCTAAAACATTGACCAAAGTCACACAATATATATATATATATATATATATATATATATATATATATATATATATATATACACATGTATGTGTGTGAGTGTGTTATACTTTACTCATACTTTACTCTTGTACAGCTGTGCTGTGTGAAAAGTTTCCCATACTGTTCATACAAAGAACATGGACCTGCTTTTGTGAAAAATCACAGGTAAGAATCAATGTCCAAAATTTGGCTTTGGCTCATTCGGGCAGCAACACGGTTTGAGGCTTGAAGATTAGCACTTGTATTCAAATTTGAAGCGTGCAGACGGTATAGACGCTGATGTCACATAAAGTACATCTTTGGCTTATGCAGTCACCGTTTTTCACAGTTTGTGATTGACACGCTAACTGTTTATTTCATCAGTAGACGGGGGAAGTGGGATTCAGTGGAGTATTTGTTTCACATTTCCATCCATATCGCTTCACAAGGTAAATTAACTTTTAAAGTCTGGTGCAAATATCATAGTTATTTTATCTCAAGGTCAGGAAAGAAATGTAACACTTGGTGGAACACAGGTGGAGTAGCATGTTACATCTTTGGGTTAAGCATTATCTGAATATACTACCTGTACTTGCAATGCAAAACTTCATCTATAGCTACGAGAGTGTGTGGCCATTTACTTAATTTTGAGAGAAAAAAGCTACTTCAAAATCTTTAATAATCTTTTTGTCTTGTTATTTATTGACAGAGTTCAAAGTATCGCATGTTACAACTGCCCACTTTCTATCCCCCTTTTATCAGAAAAGTGTGTAACAGACAGACATGTTCCCTTGAAGGAAACCCTTCCGTTTTGATGTCACAAAGAATAATTACAATAGAATCGCATGATGTAGTGCATGAAGCCATGCTGAGAAAGTAGAAGACCAGACCCGGGACACACTTTTGAAAATCAAACCAAGTTTGTGAAAAGTTATGGATGAATGATTGTGAGCGAGAGAGCATTTCTATCCAAGGCGAAAGCATCAGATGTTATGTGAAAACCATTCTGTGTCATTTGCTCACATGGAACACATATTACTTACATATGTAGGATGAAAAAGTACATCAAGGTCTGCCCTGAGGGACCCCCAAACAACCTCTAACCTGCCATCAGGGAATAAGTTAATCTAACGGCAGATTTTCTAAAGTACATGCAAGGGAATTTTCCGTGTAGGCATTTCTTCTTATAGAAAACCAAGTTCACTGTGATTTTACATGGATGAAGATACAGTAATATCATGACATGTGCATGAATAGGATTAATGTGTATGGTTGTGAAAACATGCGTAGCTAAAAGCATTACTCAAAAATAAGAATCATGACAGACTGTAGCAGTGGTGGAAGAAGTATTTAGATCCCTTACTTAAGTAAAAGTACTATTACCACACTGTGTAAATGCTCTGTAAAAAGTAAAAGTCCTGCATGGAAAATGTACTTAAAAGTAAAAGTACTCAATGTAGAAAAATCCAGTGGAAACGATCAACAGTTCCGTCTATCAACTGAGCGTTTAATTGTCTTATCATTGCAGTTGTCCTTGTAGGACTATATATTGTTGAGTAGTTTAACTTATAATAAAACATCATATTTAATAATTTACATGTGTTTTGTGTGCAAAAGTCCTAATTTGTAAAATAACCAGTAACTAAAGCTGCCAGATTATTGTAGTACAGCAAGTACAATATTTCTCTCTGAAATGTAGTGGAACAGAAGGAGAAAGTTGCATGAAAAAAAAAGACTCAAGTAAAGTACACATACCTCAAATTTGTACTTAATTACAATACTTGAATAAATTTAGCTACAGTCCACCATTGGACTGTACTTTATATTATCATCTTGTTTATTGATATAAACTAACGTATTGAGGGATTCTGTGCTTGTGGATTTGTGAGCAAATAGGTGCAGGCAAAATGTTTTAATAAGTAATAAGTATTTTGTTTCAAATTGGCTCCAGCTCGAACGCTCCGCCTGCTTTCTCCGAGGATATTGACTTTCCCGCAAGTTAAAGTATTTAAATGTAGAGGGAGACAGATGCTGCGTGTGGACTGGAGGCGACCACAAGAAACACACGTGTGGGAGGAAGGTTGACGTTGGAGTTCTACTATCGTTGCATCTTATAGAGGAACAGCTGTAGCATCACTGCTTAAACTGCACATCAGCAGACCAATATAACCGGAATTCATTCAACTCTGTTTTTTTTTTTAAAGAAAATTCACAGCGCGCAACTGACCACTGATCCGTGCGTAAATAATCGCCACTGCTCTGTGACAGAATGTCAGAGAGGAATTATGTCGACTTGAAACCTCAATCAAGAGCTTCATTGCATGGCCGAGTAATTGACACGGAGAGGATTTGATGGAGGTGGTTTGGTGACAGGGACTTCTTTTTTTCTTCCGGACTTTCAGTTTGGATTGGCACCGCAGCGCCTTAATTAAACCTTCTGGACTTCTTAATATTTCAGTGGAGAGGACAGAGGAGAGTGGATCCTGTATCTGCATGGGACTCTGACAGTTTGGGATCTCTTGATTGTCACGGCTCTCACCTTCTATGTTTCACGAGAGGGGGGATTAAACTGAGCTGAAATCCCAATCAGGAAGAACTTTATTTCCGAGAGCTTCCAGCAGCGAATCAGTGGAGTATTCATGAAGCAATATTTGAACTATTACAAGATGAGGCTGAGAACATCGAGGTTAGGTTATCTGTAAGTCAAGAGGTGTCAAGATAATGTAGTTGCTTATGTAATTCGTTGAATTCAAACAACATGTTTAATTTCTTCTCTGTTTTTCCTTTAGGTTACTTCAGTTCACGGCGCTTTGCTTTTACGCACAGGTAATTCCCATTTTCACTTCAATAATAATAATAATAATAAACGTTGCGTTAAGTTCTATAATTAAGTAGGTACAACTTAACAGGTATGCAGGCGCCGTGCTGAGCGGCTTAAAGTTCAGCGTCTCTACGTCTGCAATAGGCTGCAATAACAATGAAAACATTTTATTATGAGTGCTATGGCAATTGGCTACAATTCAAACATCTTGAAAAGAGGTAAGCTCCAGCCTCAAAAGTAACTGTTAAAACACATGTCGATGGAGATGGCTGAAATGAGAAAAGAAGAAGTCAAGAAGGGGTGAAAGATCATCGGTGGTGAAAACAATATCAGAGGGAAATGTCACCCCCGAGGGTTCATGAAAGCATCTCCAAAAATACAGGCTACATGGACACATACATGAAAGAAGAAAAGGCAGGATGTGTTTAGATGTGATGAAAGACATGATGAACTGTGGGCCTGGGCCTCGGCTGTTTGACTGGCAAGCTTTAGTCTCCTCACAGTTTACTTTTTTTTTTTTTTTTTTTTAAAAGGCTTTCCTGAGTTGCAAAAGTAAAAAACCGGCTACGTATTTCATATTTCGCGACATGTGTTTTATATCGCCCGACAGAACACTGTGCAGTCCCCTCCTAACTTCAAGCACCATGTCACGGAGCAGAGCCGGCTGTCGGACCGGATGAGCCGCAGGTTGACACGAACCTACCAGCTGTACAGCCGCACCAGCGGGAAACACGTCCAGGTCCTGGCCAACAAGCGGGTCAACGCCAACGGAGACGACGGAGCGGTTCACGGTAAGACAACAGAAACAAAGGGTCGCATATTAGAGATGATTTAAAGAGCTTAAAATTAAAAAAATTCGGTGTCTATTTGACTACTTTATCTTAAGCGGCAGGACGTGGAAAGTTTAATTTATGAAAAAAAATTCATAATATCGCGAGAATACGCCAGGGAATTAGCTTTTGAACGTTATAGTGGGTTACACACGCTAAGGCATACGTGTGGTGTCTTATAATTAGATATTTAAAGTTATGTTATAAAAAGCTGAACAAATGTCAAAATATGTTAATGCATTCAGGGAGGGCACTTTTATTTGTCTCTGAAATGATGGAGAAACTTCACTTGAAGCCCGGTGTATTAAAACCAGATCAACCTCAAGAAACCCCTAAAATAGGGGACATGTTCACGTTACAAACACGGGAACTGTTTAAATTCAATAGCGCGCAGGGCGGGGTCGAAAAGCGGTCTACATATTATTTCTTTTTTTGGCAGCCTGTAGGAAAAATGTTTGAGCCAGGAGAAACCATTGTAAACATCATTAGTGGCATCAGTGTTGCCATCTTTTATAGCCTTATGAAGCTGATTTATTTCTTTAGAGTGATGGTAGTCTAAGAAAGTCTTTGACACCTGTTATGATGGACTTCATGGAGAGACTATTTGCTTCTACCAGGGGAAAAAAACGGTCTTAAACTTAAAGGGGGCAAAGCTCCTGTCACCAAATGATTTTGGTGTGTCTCGCCATCTTTCCACCACAGCCACCACCATCCATCCCCTTCTCAATGCCTGCTGCATGCTTTTTGGAGGCTCATTTTATGAGGAATTTTCATTGCTTTACAACTCAATGTATGACTCAATTTATAAGGAGCGGTGAAGTCAGCATCTTCACTTTAGACCTTTTCCTCTCCTGTGTGCTCTTTTGTCTTTTAAATTTCTCGGCCTACACACGCACACGCGTGCACACACACACACACACACACACACACACACACACACACACACACACACACACACACACACACACACACACACACACACACACACACACACACACACACACAGAGGGACATTCAGTCATGAACACATTTGCTACACATCCTAAGTGGGTGTCACTCTTGTAACAGGCCCAAATCTGACCGCTGCTCTGTGCTTGTGGCTGTGTCCCTGACCACAGTATTCTCACTCTCCTTCATCCCCGGTCTGAGCTGCATCACAGCCTTTACAGACATTCAACAACAATCACACCATGCAAAATCACTATCATTTGGTGCTATTTTGGAAGGCTCGCAGGCTTTGTTAAAGGCAGCTACTGGACCATAAAAGGCTTAAGAAGGAATTTATATGTCGTCATCTCTACGATTCTGGTTTGCTGCTCATGATCGTTTCAAAACCATATAGTGACATTTAATAATGACATGGTGTAACTCCAGTTTATTACACGATCTCCACCATACATGAAGAATTACTTTGTCTCCCACACTGCAACATCATAATCTGCATGCCTGCATCGTGTCAGAACTTTGTCTTCTCATTATGTGTGATCTGTTTTGTCTGTGCAGCTAAACTGGAGGTGGAGACGGACTCTTTTGGAAGTCGTATTCGCATTAAAGGGGTGAAGACAGGATACTATATATGTATGAACAAGAGGGGGAAGCTGATTGGCAAGGTAATCTGGTATTCATAGTTTTGTGGCTGAATGACTACAGCAACATCTTAAAGTTTGTTTGTTTCTTGGAAATGTTATTCCATATTTGCAGCTTATGGCGACACATTGTTGAGACACATTCGAAGTCAGAAGACATTTGATTTTGAGTTTGTCTGAGCAAGCCCTCTCAAGGTTTCAAAGGGTATTTGATCTTGAAATAAAGACAATGTTTCCGCTTCCTGGAAATTGGCCAACATACCTCAACCCCCCTCTCCCCTCTTTTTCTTTCCCAGCGGAAAGGTCGAGGCAAAGACTGCATCTTCACAGAGATTGTTCTGGAAAACAACTACACAGCGCTGCAAAATGCCAAGTACGAGGGCTGGTACATGGCTTTCACACGCAAGGGCCGTCCGAGGAAGGCCTCGAAGACCAAGCAGCACCAGAGAGAGGCCCACTTCATGAAGCGTCTACCCAGGGGGCACTTGCTGGGCGAAAAGAGACCGTTTGATGTCCTTCCTCTCCGTGTCCCCGCGCACCCTTTAAGCAAGCGGACTAAACATTCCCATCACCAGCGCTCAGGGCGCCGCTGAGGACTGAAACCACTGAGGGAGAACTGTGGACAAACCAGCACAGAGAAACCACTACAAGGGAAAACAAGTGCTCTCAGAGAAATTAACTTTTACAGTCAAGTGCCCATACACTTTTTGCCTCATTTTGTGAACTTTGTGTAATTCTTTGTAACCATTGACTATCTAATCAGCTAGTTATTTCCAATTCAGACAGACTTTAGGACAGATTTTTACTTATTAAATTGTGTGTGTGTGTGTGTCTGCGTGAGTGTGTGGTTCAAGTACAGAAGAGCTCAACAATATTGTCATGAATGAAAACCTCTGCTTAGAAGAAGCTCAGCAACAAAGAATGCTTAAAAGGGAAATAAGTACAATGAAGCAAGACACGGCAGCTATCTGTGGATTTTCTTGTGGTTACAGCATCTGAGTCTCAGTTGACATGCTATCCTGCCTTTAGGAGGCCATTCTGAACATTTTTTAACCTGTTTTTTTTTTTCTACATACGTATATGAATATATTTTTACTGTAAAAATGTAAATGACGTCAAATGATGGAAATATTTATTGTAGAGTGTATATTAAAACCACTAAAGAATCAGTTCACAAGCTGCTTGGCTCTTCTCTTGTGTGGTTGTTTTGGGATGGAAAGCTAGCATACTTTGTTGGTTGCCCCCAAAAACTGTTTTTTTTTTCTTCTTCTTCAAGCTGGAGACCCAGATAACTGAAGGGCAATATCTGTGACAGGCTAGTGAATTCAATGTGCTCAGCAAGTGAGACTTGGGCCTGAATGGCCCGAGCTATGCATTAAAAGCGATGAGGTCAGCCCACCATTTTGGCCCAAACAAAGGTTACCACCATGTAGTTGCATTTCTCACGATCGCACACCGTAACCCTCTGATCAAATGGGCCCTTTGTGAAACCTCATATAAAAGGGCATGTTATACAATAGTGGGTTCGAATAATAACACGAGGAGGGGTCAGTTATCAAAAAGAAGCCAGTCACACAGGGAGGGGTAAGGGGTTGGAGGGGGTTTGCAGAGAGGGAGTTGAAGGGTTGCAGAAAAAGCATCGGGGCCTGTGTGGCAAAATGTGGCATCGGCTGAAAGAGGGGGAATGGCTGGGAAGAGGCATTCGAGAATGAAAGGGAGGCAGAAAAGAAACCCTCTTCCCAGAAGCAGTTGAGCATGACCATCAGAGGCCAAACGACAGGGGAGGAAGAAGACCCTGAACAGAGGGACTCGGCTGCTCTCACAGTGCATGAGCTGGATGTCCAATTTGTTAGTTGGTGTTTGTTGCTGCGGGAGTTTGTTTTGACAGCAGCCGGAGCTCTGAAGATTGTAAAGCTCTTAACTAAATGACAAAAAATTAAGACCTCAGAATGAATGCTTGGAATTTAGGAAATCTGGTCAGCAGCATAATATACCTCTTACCAGATATGTTTAAGTTGTATTAGCACAGCACCGCTTTAGAACCGCACAGGCTAACTCTACCCAATCAAGTATGTAGGAATGCGTTTTTGTCACAAAAAGTCCCTCACAACAACAGGACAGGCTGGGTTCAAAATGTGTTCTTGTATTCCTGTTCTTTCCATCAGGAAGAAGACAAAGTACAATAGTGAGAGAGCTGTGGTTTTGTCTCTGCTTTTGCACTTGCTCTCTGGGTTTGGACAAGTGGTAAAAAATGCAAAGAATCACGAGGTTGAAACACGCTATATTTAAATGCCATTGTCTCTTTTAAACAGCACTGCTATTTGTTTTATCCACTGTCTAAGTATTTCTGACAGGAAAGTTTCTTGGGGAAAAACTAGAGAAATATCTAATTTCACAGCATGGATCTTTACAATTGTTTTTCTTCTTTACATGTCATATGCACACAGATTAAAAAAAATCCCAAAGCACAGAAATACCGTTTTTACATTTGTCCTTGTTAGACAATAATATCCGATGAGTTTGGAACAAAGCCTGGCAGCTGCACCCATTTCTAACTTGTGTGCATGTGGTTTGTGCTGGGGACCACAGAGTCATAGTGACCCTCTTTTGTAAAGGGGAAGAGTAACACTAGCTTGCTCGTTGACCAGCGTTTCGGTAATGGCTTTCAGGGTGGCCCACTACATGCAAGGAACATGAGGGTATTCAGTTAACACAAATGGGATGTGCTCGTAACAGTGACCCTGGAACAGACAGGGAAAAGGCATTGTGTGTTTTGAGTGTTTTACAAGAACATCAATGAAAGCAGGGTGGTAGGTTATGTGACCCCCATCAAAATTGCTGCCTAGTAGGTTTGGTAACAAGAAGTAAAAAGACTTTTTTTTTTTTTTTTTTATGCAAAATTTATGTTTCTGTAAATGAAATAATTATGGAAAACACTCATGGTTCAGCTACTAAATTAATACATTGGGTTGTAAGATGTCAAAAAATGTAATCTACTTTACTGAATGTCGGTATCAAATATAAATGGTTGGACACATTTCAACACTAACAACTCTGATAAACTTACCCCAAATAGTAAACGCAATTATAAGCTTTACACCATTGACAAGGCACTGTGCAGAGGTCTTCTAAATAAAGGGATCCATGAAAGACAAAAAAATGAGGGCTCACATGTGACTGGAAAACGATGCAGTGAGGTTCTGCTTTAAATGCAACACAGAAGTATCCTCTTCCTTCACAGCCCAAATTCACTGAGTTTTGCAGTCAACATCCCCTTCGCTGGACGCCTTCAGTTTCTTCAGTTCCTTCAGTAGCTCCTGTTCAAGGGTTAAGGTCTCCTTGGGTTTCTTGTACTGGACAGGAGAGAGAAAAAAATAATTACTCTAACATTCTCCCTCATCTTCCTCCTGCAAACCATTCACTGTTATCGTGTGGAAAGAGCATGCAAAATTGAAAGCAAATATTACACAAAGAGGAACTGATGGAGGAAAAACTTATTTTTGTAATCTCAAACATTGAGGAGTAAGTGAAAAGTGTACAGAGGAAAAGGTATACTACAAAATCTAAGCAAAAAAGCCACCTGTATATAATCCTCATGATTTGCATAAAATGCTTTAATAAATAACCCCCCCACAAAAAAAAGTCAGATACTTGCAATTATTCAGAATGCTGAGATTATGCTGTTTTGGTCCCCGCACTCAACATTTTACGTTAGAACACATGTCTTGAATCAACCTTTGATGCTCATATCTTTATTTATTCATTTATTTATTTAAAGCATTGGGTATAATATAAAGTGGTAAAGACTTATTTATTTTTAAATGTTGAGTAGGACTTACGCTGACAATTAAAGTGTTGTTGGCGTGAGTGAAGCTGAGGGCGGAGTTGTCCAATGGCAGCTTACTGCGATCTAAATCAGTAACACTGAACTTCTTATAATACCTGGGAAGACATGGGTACCACAGTACTGTAGAGCCAAATGTATTGTAAACAGTGCCATCTGTAGGACGGACACAAGGATTACATGCAGCAAGTGTACGGCACAGAAATGAAAAGATGGCCAGGGAAAACCAGTGTTCTCATGCATATTTACTTTTTGTTTGAGGTTTTTATGATGATGCATCTGTCAGATGGCTCTACAGAAACACTGAAGACATCTTTGGGGTAGGGAAGGTTGCGGATTCTCCACTGAAAGCTGGTTTTTGTGTCTTTACGCATGAACACAGGCTGCGGAAACAAACATTCAGATCCATTTTACAGACATGCCATTTATTCATACTTTCTCTGAAAGGAATCAAATTGAGCTTAAACAAACAAAAATGCCTATTAGAAAATGAAGTGTTTCAACTTAAATTATAAAGTCATAGAGACCATAAATGAAAACCCACATTGGAGCAGTTCTCCTTGATCACCTCCGAATCCGAAGAATTGACTGGGCTTGCAAGCGGCTCCCCTACCTCCACCTCCCATTCGCCATGAGCTCCAAGTGTGCTTTTATGACGCCACTTTCGTACTGAAAAGTACCAAACGTTCTCATAAGATACATAAACGTATGCCGTTGGAATTCCAAACAACAGCAGCTACACACTACTGTGTAGAACTGGAGACCTGTTGCTTACCAATGAGCTCATCGGTTTTCAAGTCATACTCTTCTGACATTTCTTTTCCATCTGTAAAGAGGTAGTGGATCTTCCTTTTCCCTGGAGGTGGGATTTGAAAATAGTTGTCATGCAAACTTGAAAAAAACAGCATAACTCAAAAAGCAGGCAAGGTAGGCAGGACTCGTTCATTAGAGATCTCACAATTAGCTTGCAGTAGCTGCTTAAATGAGATGATTAGCTAACTTGCTAGCTAGTCTGTAAAGACACCCAGAGAGCCGCGAGTCACATTGTACCTTTCTTTTTTTAGTATTAGTGCAATACTGGCGACGGACTGTTGATACATTATTAAAACGTCTTTAATGTGTTTTGACGTCTATTACAGTTAAAACAAATGTGCTAACGTTACAGGGCCTGTTGTGCCACCTGCTTGTTGCCTAGTGACATTATGCTAGCTGGAAAGCTAGCTAACAGTCTGAGTTAACTTAATAAAAATGACGTCAGGGAAAAAGGCTAACTAGTAATTTTATAGCAAATCTTTCTATTTTAAATAACTTGCTTTTGTTCTTTGTAAGGTACTTACCATCATGTATTAACGCTGTTTTCTTTGAAGATTTTAGGATATCAATCCAGTTTTGCACAGCCATGTTTCTAAAGCTAGAGGGTCACTTCCGGAATCAAGCCGTAACCACAGCAACTGAGGTCAATACACAGACGAAACAGGAAAATATGTAGAAAAATAATAAACAGGTGTCATCGTAACAATTAATACATACAAACACGATGTAATTTGTATATTTTACGCATAGTTTAGATATAATTTTAAACTACACTAAACTAAACCAAAAAAACGTTTTATTTGTTTTCTAGCTTGTAATTGACCCGGAAAGGAAACATTGAAACCAAATGTGTCCGGTTGTCGGTAACGTAAACTAGCTAGCGTTAGCTAGCGACGTATGGTTCCATCTTAATAGGGGTAAGAGCTAAAATATTACAGTTCATTAATGTTCTGCTTCAAATGTGGATTTATATT
Source organism: Etheostoma cragini (assembly GCF_013103735.1). Classification (NCBI taxonomy): domain Eukaryota; kingdom Metazoa; phylum Chordata; class Actinopteri; order Perciformes; family Percidae; genus Etheostoma; species Etheostoma cragini. The sequence goes on from NC_048408.1 coordinate 23,645,560, forward strand.
TAAATATGTTAAGATGAAATAAATCGTAATTGAAATATTGAGTAAAAACGATAGTTGAAACAGTTTGTGATGAAGACTGTTTCTAACGTTAGCACAAGCTAAAGGGAAGTAGATAACACTTCAAGTCCGTTTCCGAAGCAGGATATACTGCTGTGTCAGATAGTTGTGGATATTTGTGTACAAGCTGAAACAGGTCCCACTCTTTCCTGTGTTTAAATTCCATTCTAACATTAACTATTGAGCTAAGTGACCGATACTATGAAGTATGAATTGACTAGCTAGCAAACGTTACAAAGTATACACAATGTGTTAGGAACGTTAACTGTTGCTAACAGTTTTTGTGAATGTAGTCTTACTTTTAACTATCGTTAACGTTAAGTCAAATTGCAGTGCTCGGATGGCCCAAAATACATAAACTTCAGTACACAAAGGTTAATACTAAAATGCAGTCAATCATTCAGTGTGAACCCATTACATACTCAAACACTGTTTTGGTGCATAATCAGTAGTACCGCTGATGTTGTAGAGTGGGTGGGTTTTGCTTTGCAAAGTTACAAATCTTGATATTTCTGCTTCATGTCTCAGGCCACTGGTGCCCCCTTCATAAAAACAAGATGGAGCCTCGTCACGGAATTGTGAAAGCCTTTCCCAAAGTTAAAAGAGCCAAAGTGTTACCGGGAAAGGATGCCCCTCCAGCAAAGAAGAAACTTGAAGAATGCGGTGTGTGTGTGTGTGTGTGTGTGTGTGTGTGTGTGTGTGTGTGTGTGTGTGTGTGTGTGTGTGTGTGTGTGTGTGTGTGTGTGTGTGTGTGTGTGTGTGTGTGTGTGTGTGTGTGTGTGTGTTAGGAGAAAATAAACTTAAAAAAACAGGAAGTGCCAAAAAATGACTCATTGTTACACGTTTCTCTCTTCTGCCCCAGGAAGCATTTTTAATGGTGTTTCAGTGTACATCCTACCTGCTGGAATAGGAACTGCCAGATGCCAAATCTTTCAAAGACAAATTCAGCAGAATGGAGGACAGACAGAGAGTTCACTGTGTCCCAGTGTCACTCATGTTGTAGTGGATGACAACATGAACAGGGACAGGGCTCTGCGCTTACTGAAAGTGCAATGTATGCCCTCTGGAGTCCAACTGGTGAAATGCATTTGGTTGAGCTTATGCATCAGTGAGAAACAACTGCTGGAAGTTGACAGCTACAGCCTCATTTCACCCAAGAGGTTATTCACCTAATAGTCCTCTTTTTAGAATGCTAACTTGTTTCTACTTTTCACTTGTATGTCCCGTGTATTGCTTACAATTGAAGCATTTACAATATTTGGTTGACATGGAGACAGCATATATATGTTATAGTATTCAATGAGTCGTAGTCTTATAACATATCTTATTGTACTCCTCACACAGGGAATCTGAAACCAAACATGACAATATTAAAGAAGAGGTATTGAATGTAAAGCCTGCTGAAGAAGCTATTGCAGAACCAGTGTCTGATCAGGCCAGGCAAGAGGAGACCATAGACATGGTAGGTTTTCATGTGCTGTGTACAGGTTTTGCAGTCTTTCTGTCAGTTACCGGTTGGTTAGTCTCCCTTTGCCTGAGCTATCTCCAAAGGGCGGTGGAGTGAGGTCTGGCTACACCACAGAAACCTTCTAGAATGGGAGAAAAAAAAACCTGTGGGTTGTTTGAATTTTGTTTTTAAGCAATTACGATTTTCTTGGAAACGCTAAGTTCCAGGCACTGCGATTGTGTGCTTCTGCAAAATGCTCTTGGCAAGGAACTTTTTTTGGTGGAACATTTGCACCCCGCAAAAGAAAGTGCCTCATGCAATATTAAATTAACTGTTTACATAATACAGTAATGTGAGGTATTTAAATTAGCTGGATACATGGTTAAACTTAATTTGCTCCTACCAGTGTATTAATGTGTGTACTTCATCCTTAGCAATCCCCAGCAATCGGTCCAGACACGTTCCAGTTAGATAGTAAACGTATTCTTTGTAAATTGTTACAATCATTCACCAAAGAACCAAGCAGACATGCCTCGTTCTACGATTAAAATTCAGAACTTGCCATTTTCAGTGTGAGGTTTTCTAGCTCGAAGTTTGTTGTTGTTTCCCTCAGTGAAAGTATTTTGAGAACGGCAACACACAGAGAGGGGAAGGTGAGGGGCAAAGTTTTATCCTGGAAATGTACTTATGTTGATCCAGACTACCATCTGGTACAACAGGGAGCAAAAGCTCAACCTTGAACACACATTAACAAGTCTGTGTGTGTTATAATTTAACTAACTTTAACTTAATTACATACTACTCTCAGACAGTCTCAGACACTAAGGAGGAAGTGCGAGGAGACGAAGACGGCGTCTCACAGAGTGACTTGGAAGCTCTCATTACTGGCCAGCACCCCAAAGAGGAAACTCCTGGCCCCAGCCTAGACCCTGGTTCAGACTCTGCTGCTCAGCAAGCGGTCTCAGGGAAGTGGGTCTGTGCCCAGTCCTCTCAGTCCAAAAGTAATAACTTCAACAAACACATCACAGACAAACTAGAAGTGCTGGCCAAGGCCTACACACACCAGGGAGACAGGTGGAGGGCGCTGGGCTACTCCAAGGCTGTCAACGCACTGAAGAGTTACCACAAGCCTATTACATCATATCAGGTAACCTAATACAGTTGTTTTTGTTGTGGCTAGTGTCAGTATAGTTGTTACAGTTTTTTGTAAACCCTTTACAGACGTCTCAAAACACTATGAACAACCCTTGCTGAGACACACACACTGGCACTCAGAACACACAGAGTGAAAAGACTTGCGTCAAACACAATTACAGGAGTTACAAACTTTCTCATATTTACAGTTTGGACAATTTGAGTGACTTCACACTACTCAATAGTTTCTCTAAAGAAAATATATAGATGTTATAATATACCAATTTTGCGGAAGGTCAACAAGAAAAAATACAAATCATCAGTTTTTTATTTAATATAGTATTTTGTCTCTTGTAATTGATTGAATTACTGAAAAAAACAGTGAATGTGGTGTTTCCATTGCTTTCACCTCAATTAATTTCTGAAAAATAGTAAGAATGCAGTTTTAATATTGAAAAGATATGGTGTTTTTCACATTTCTTTTTTTTTTGCTGTGTATTTAACCTCAGACATCTTACCTGGACATTTTGGTGTCTTTGGTTATTTACCTGTTTTTCTTAAATGGCACATTGTATAGTTGTTTCATTCTTATTTGTTTCATTCTTATTTGGGGTAAGTATACAAAAAAGGCTTTATCTGTATAAATATTGCATATGTTCACTAACTAGTCTAAAACAAGACACCTGCTTAGGCTTTTAAATAAAGAATCAGCAGTTCGATAGGCACCAGACTGAAATCTATTCTGGTTTGTCTGCATGATTAACAGTTGTGACAGCAGTGTGTTGGCATTTAAACAAGGTTCGGTAAATCCACAGTGTTGTGCACACTGTGTTCAAGCAATGAAAAACGAATTAGTTTGGTCCACATGAACTGCTGCTGTGCACACTGTAGTTTGAGTTCTTTACATGTGTCTCCAGTTGTGTCCACTGTTTTTCAGCAATCAACAAAAAAACTATAAACATACTGTAGTACTTTTAATCGGATGACATGAAAGTACACCAATTATTTTTTTTGCCAAATACAGGGATTTCTTTGCGTGCTGGTATATTCCTCCTTGAATCAAAATCTTTTTTCACTTGTTTTAGGAAGCTTGTCAGATCCCAGGAATTGGAAAACGCATGGCTGACAAAATTGATGAGATCATGGAGAGCGGTCACTTGCGGAAACTTGACCACCTCGGGGAGGCTGTGCCCGTGTTGGAGCTTTTTACTAACATCTGGGGTGCAGGAGTGAAAACTGCACAGCTGTGGTACCAACAGGTAGAGACGCACATCAAATCAAAAATATTAAAGGCACATCTGAATGGAATTTGACTTGCACTTCAGCACCGTGACAAGATATCTTTTTATATGTCACATGATCAGGGTGACGGCGCAGTGGATATGACACATGCCTTTGGTGTGGGGGAATCGGGGGTTCGATTCCCACTGCGAATATTAACCAATGTTAATGTTTAGCTGTGGGCTATAGAATCTAATATTAATAAATTTGATATCTAAAGCAAGGAGGACACAGGAGGGAAATATTACCATTTTAAGTTTTTATAGAAATTATATGTCTTTTAGGGATTTCGCACATTGGAGGACATCCGCACAAAAGCCCACCTAAGCAACACTCAGAAAATCGGACTCAAGCACTACGATGACTTTCTAGACCGAATGCCCAGAGAAGAAGCAGCAGCCATAGAGAAAGTGGTAATGTGTCTTCATTTGTTGCAAAATCTACATGGATGAATATGTTTGCATCTTTCACCACATTATTGTGTTTATTCAAGTACATAGAGGTGAGACATCTCTGAAAAAGTTCCACGCTCTAACCCTCAGTAATTTGGAAGAAGAGGGATGGAAGTAGGAGACGGTTTTGTCAGCCTTCCTTGACTGCTTGATAATGGGAAAACCAGACTGTGTTCTCACAAAGTGGAGCATCCCAAAGGGGAAAACTAACTCTTGAAACTTGCGGCATCTTAAGTTAGCCAGATAGCTGTTCACTCCAGAGCGTTGAGTACAACGCTAGTTGTTTTCATATTGTATTACTTGGATTTGTATTTTTCCTCCAAAGCTGCCAGATATAAAGTACACATTAGATAGATGACAAAAGCATGTGTACTCCCTCAGGCTTGTCAAAATAATGTGATGCTTTATCAAGCCTACCTCCCAGCATTTGGCTGGAAACAGAAAAGCACACTGGCAAACAATTACGCATTCATTAATAATTACTCATTATTGAGAAGCCAACGTTCAAGAAAAAAAGCCCCATCACTCTAGGATGGATAATAGCCTGTGTTTGGTCCCTTCTGTTTTGGGTGTATGTGCAGGTGAGAGATGCTGTCCAGGCCATAGATCCAGGCCTCTTGGCGATTGCATGTGGCTCCTACCGCCGGGAAAAGGCCACATGTGGAGATGTGGACATACTTATTTCTCATCCTGATGGCAAGTCCCACAAGGGGGTTTTCAGCAAAGTTTTACAGAGCCTTCATGACAGTGGTAAGCTCCATCTTCTCTTATGTTTAAGGTTTGTATGATGTCAAATTCCTTTTGTTTTCCGTCAGAGAAACCTAAAAGAAAATGACTTTATTTTGAAGGGTTTTTGACAGACGACCTGGTGAGTCATGAGGAGAACGGAGAGCAGAAGAAATACATGGGTGTGTGCCATTTGCCAGGACCCGGCCACCGCCACCGCAGGCTTGACATTATAGTAGTGCCCTACAATGAGTTTGCCTGTGCTCTCATGTATTTCACCGGGTCGGCACACTTTAACCGCTCAATGAGAGCCCTGGCAAAGACAAAAAAAATGAGCTTATCGGAGCACTCGCTAAACAAAGATGTGGTGCGTCACGGTAGCTTGAAGGTGTACAACGGCACGTCATTTGCTACACCAACAGAGAAGGATGTTTTTAGTCTTTTAGGCATACCATACAGACAACCTCATGAAAGAGACTGGTGAAGATTTGCCAATCACCAAGCCTGTCACAATGCCTTGTCAGGTTTTTATACAGGAATTATGATTATGAATGATAACAATGGTAACTCCTGGTAACAATCATGCTCTATCAGTTTTAAGGATGTTTTACTGCTCTAAAGATCATTCAAGAGCCCTGTGTGACTTGAATGATAATTTAATTCTACAGATTATAAGGTTGAGTTCACTCAAATCTCCTAAACAACTTTTTTTTTTTTTAATTAATTGTTGAAGTGATATGTGCTGAGGTTGTGAGATGTTCACCTCTGAAACCCCTGCTGCCACCCCAATACAACACAATGAATGGGATTGAGTTACAGGGTCCAGAGCCTTTGAGAGTAACAGTGTTTATTTCGAAGGGATAGTTTCCGTTTCCTCAACAGACGGCAGTTGGACTAAGTCAAGTAACAAAGAATATTGTTAAAAGATAAAATTACTTATTATACAAGGCAGCAGAAGTTTCAAGGGAGAATATTCTAACGCCTTAACATGTTAAAGGTGCCCTGCTACACAAAACCATTTTTTACCTGTATTTTATTTTAAATTTTTTAGGTCCATATGTGTTATGTCATGAATGTGAAAATGAACTGCTTCCTCCTCTAAATAAGTGGAGAAATCAGGCCAATTATAATGACAAAAGCTGGTCAGTCTGACATCATGTTGCCTGAGCTCATTACTATTCATGAGCTCGCCCAGTTGCGCTGGGTAAACGATACTGATAGCCAGGCTCTCATTGGCTAGCTGTTAGCCAATCAAATTCAAGCAGCTTAGCTCGTTGAATGTTAATGAGAACTGGCATAAGTCTTCTTGCAGGCTTTCTACGCCACACTAGAATGGCTTGAAACAAGGCAACCAAGACATTTTTTCCACAAAAAATGTTAGAGTCCTTAGTAAAACTTCAGATATTACCACAAAGTCATGAAATACGTTGTGGCAGGGCACCTTTGATCGAAACTATGTGCAGGGGTGGATTTCACTAGAGGTAAATGGAAATATTTGTGATTTTGCAAGTTCAGTGAACTGGCCCTTTACAGAAATTTTAATATGGGTGATGCTTGATGCTGTATATTTTATGAAAGATGAGTAATGGTAATAAAGCATATCAAAGGGTAATAGCAGATTTTTTCCTGGTTCTTCATTTTTTTTAGAACTACACACTAGTTTACTTAGGGCTGTATTAGGTTTACAGGCCTCTGTCAGAAATAGGGAAGACAGTTCTAGTTTCAGTATAAACTGTCACGTACACATAATGGGTAGTAATTTGACATTTATAGTAATTTGTAGTAATTTGACATTCTAACCTAATTTGACTGGGCTCGTGTACAATCACTTGTATCACTTTTTATGAAACGGGTAAAATATGGTTAAAGGGTCGCAAGGAAAGAGATGATTTTAAACACATGCTCATTAACTCGAGAAGAGACGACTGTGTTTTTTGCATGTGCCCCCATAAATTTCAGGAGGGGAACGCTGGAGTAGTCTAATGTATTGTAGTGGGCATACTGGACTTCAGATTGGCCAGAATCTGCCTTTGGGGGAGGGGCCATGTCATAGGGTCTGGGTGTCCTCCCCCAGGGAAGTTTTGAGCATCAACAACTTCATTTCGGATACACTTTAATGCACCCATTAATGGTGAAAATACCTTTATTTAGCCTATTTGAAGAAAGAAAACGCATATGACAATATATTAGATTCAAAATATATCAAAAATATAATGGAAAGTATGTTGTTGCATGCCACTGAGCCTTTTTAAGTGGATATGGAAATCCTGGAGCTTTCTAACCCCCAATTTCCACCAGATGCGTAACGGTTCTCCACGAGAGGGGAAACAACTGCTGTGTTGTCGAGTTGTAGTGTAGGGGAATATGATCCGCCGTGAGCACATTCTATTTTATTTTGAAAATTAACAGGATGTTTTATTCTGTTTGTGTGTCGACTTCCTGTCCCGCACTATCTGCCGTGTGCTTAATTGCTGCGGAGCTCTCCGGCGTCCGGCAAAAAAAGAAGCTCTGCGTCTGTGCTCCAGCGGGCTGCGGATCCCCGGAGCTGGGACGGAGTCGGACCGATCAATGATTGGTCTGTCCTTTCCCAGCTGGCCCAAGCTGTCCAATCACGGGTCAGTCCGCAAAACTAGTGGCGAACTACGCAACTGAACGCCCATCACGTTGCGCACATGGATCGGACAGAGGTGACCACGCCACACCCAGCAGACCAAGGCAGAGTGCCTTTGCTGGAGGAGAAGCTTGTGTAACAGCTGTATCAGTGGCACCGACAGCAACCAGTTGCGCCAGCGAGCACCGTGCCTTGTTGAAATGTCCAGTGCGCAGAGGAGGCGGCGCATGCAGCGGCCTCTCAGAGCGACAGGGCCTGCGAAATAGTTGAGGATATTCGGACAGTTTGTGAACACTGTTTGCATGCGTATGTTTTTGCCTAAGCTGTAACGTTATCTACTTTTCGGAGGAATGAGAGGCGTATGTTCGGCTCTTAAAATGGGATTGTTTTTGCACGCTGTTGGCTCTGTCAACCCAACCGAGTCCTCAGCAGACAGGGTAAGGTTGAGCAGTCAAAAACAAGGCTCTCTCTCACAGGACTGTTAGCTAGCTAGTTACCAGGCTAAGTTAGCAAACTCATGGCATGACCGTATATCCGTTGTCGTTAGTCACTTGCTTTAACTTACTGTGTGGGTCAAGAAAGAGGTTTTGCTAACTGCGATAGCTAACGTACCTAACCTTGTTGAAGTAAAGGGACACTTATGAGCCAGCTAGGGCCTCGCTCTGTTGTGTTTATGGTTATAAAAAGACACTTTAGCCAGAAGAGAGTTGCATAAACTATAAAAACAGTTATTCGGACATGAATGCAGCCACACCGGTAGATATAACGAATGTTGGGATTAATCTTTGCCCACAAAACTGAACATGGGTATACTAGTTAATGAGCCTAATAGCTATTCTGTCAATATAATGTTGATGATTTTGTCAGTGTGTTGACAATTACATTGTTATAATCTCAGCAGGCTTACCCTTTTGATGCTACATGTTTTCGAGACATACTGTGGTGGCAATATTATATATTGTGCTTCTTATGGGTACACTAATGCATGCATACTTTGAGTAATGTATTAATTAGTCAGCATCCAGTACTGGTCCTTATCCACAATTAACATAGGGTAGTCTAGGCTATATTAAGTCAGTAATCATTCTTGGTCATTTGACAGTGAAAACTTCTAAGTCTGCACAACACAAGTATGAAACCCCAAACTAGCTAACTACTAACTAAGAAAGAATAATTTATAACTCTGTGTGGAAGAGGCAGCAGATGTAGCATTATGTTGTTGCAAGCATGTTTGACTTACAGTAGCATGAGTAAATAGATGCGGTAACAACATTCTGCATTCTTGCATCTGCATTTTTACAGATAAGAGACTCAAGGATACTTCACAACTAATTCACAAGCTAGACTTAATTAATTTGAATGATCATCTAGATAAGGGCGCAACTGACATCCCTGTCACATAATTCCTTAATAATTTGCAGTTACCGTAAATGTGAGCTAGTTGTCATTCCATTGGTTGTAAAAAAGGTGGGAGAGAACCTCTCAGTAATTACCAATACCAGGATGTAATCAGTCCTTTCATACAAGTGAAACAAGTCCATTTCATTTCATACAAGTCCTTTCATTTCATCACCCTCTTTGTTTTATCAGTAGCTCATGTGCTCAAATATCTCTGAACCGGGCATCCTTTCAAAATCTTATCTACAGCCAGATTATATGCATTTATTCCAGTTTAACCAGTTTGACCTGTATTGTTTCATTGATCTAATCAATGGCTGTTGTGTATCAATCAAACTACTTCATTGATCTCTAGATTGGGAGGGGATTGGGTTTGTTACAAATGCTCCACTCTTGATAGGGCTACATGAAATGAGGAAAATATGCGAATAATTTAATATATGCAAATAAGTCATTGCAGTCTGGTATATTCCGTAAATGACATAACTTTACTTTAATGCAGTCTTTAAAACCAGGAAAAGACAACACTTATGTCATATCACAATATTACAATATCCAAAATTGAAGACAATATCTAGTCTCATATCACGATATTAATATAATATTGATATTTCCCAGCCCGACTTACATTATAAAGGGCAGTATTCCACTGATATTCTCTTTCAACTAACAAGAAATCTTGCAATGTGTTGCAGCCTTTTGCAATGTGTATATCAAACCAGATGATATTGTGATGACAATTTATTGAAAGTAATCTATTGTGCAGCCCTAACTCTCGAGTAGAAAGATATGAATAAGTATAGAACAAATGAGAATAAGAAATGAAATAGAATGAAATAAAAATAAATAAATCAAAATGAATGTATGTGCATTGTACATAAGATACTTCGTATATTATAAAAATGTGCATTATATAGGTAGCTTACCTGGTTGAGCATGCGCTCCATGCACTAGGGCTCAGTCCTTACCGCAGCGGCCCAGGTTTGACTCTGACCCGCAGCCCTTTGGTGCATGTCATCCCCCTCTCTCTGACCTCTTTCCTGTCCTCAGCTATCCTATCCAATTAAGGCTAAAAGCCCCAAAAAGTAAAGATACGATTACTACAATATATACGACACAGTAAATAATATTAGTGCTGAAAATTGGGTCTCATGTGGTATAGAACCAACAGTTCTGTGTCTAAGCCCTATTGTAGTAATTTCAAGGTCCCACATTGTAAAAAGCAAGATTTACATGTCTTTTTTTCATTTTGAAGCAGGTCGGGGTGCTATTTAAATACTGTGCCCTTTAAAAGCTCTGTCAGGACTTTGTGTGCTTGTGATGTTAAAACTATACCGTATACTATGAAAACTGTAGATTGCGAATGTAGAAAATCTAGAAACGCGGACCAACCAGAGCAGAAAAGGCTAATTTGGGAGGGGGCTTAAAGAGATAGGTGCTAAAATTAAGCATTTAAAAAAACAGGTATATTCAGACAGACAGCATGAGTTAGTGCATTTCGTTCATTTAAGCATGTAAACATGTATGTTCTTGGTAGAAACCCAAAATACGAGTATGAATGAAACTTTAGAAGTATCTATATCTAAAAGTGCTGGCAAATTGTTATTCTAACTTTTAGATATGAGGCAACTGATGCTTGTTGAACTAACCTCAGCTGTTAAAGTTTGCTCTGGGGGGGGGGTATGTCTGGCAATAACGGTTTCTAGTAATGCATCAGTGGCGTTTTGTTATGCATAACCTTGATGGCTATGAAAGAGCACCTTTCTTTGTTGCAGGACAGAATGATAAATAAGGGGTTAGCGAGGTCTTGCATCAGCTAACCGGCCAAGTCCTACAGGCCTGTGCTAAGTGGATCAACTGTGACTGTGCAGTCAGAATGAACTAGAACTGTAGCCAATTGTCTCCAGGAACAGTATTTCATAGGTACCAGGGGATTTTTGAACTGTTCTCATTGTCTGCTCATGTCATCAGCTGCTCATTAGTAAGGTTGATTATTTTCGAACGCAGCAATAATTTCTGGAATGGTAACCAAATCTGCCTTTAATCTGGTAGTATTGCACGAGAGAGGTGGATAGTTTCATTGTTGCCTGTTTAGATCGGAGACAGGTAGAATCTAGTCTGTCTGGATTCTTTGCTGTCTGTCTTATATGAAAAAGGTTATTCAGAAATACTCTCCGATGACCTACATGTTTTTTTAGGTTCAGCTGTGAGATGGACAGCCTGATAAAACACAACTAAGTGATACCTAGGGAAAGGGGTTATTGGCATTGTAATGGGGCAGGAGTACCTTTTTGCAAATCTTGGGCTAGATTTAGATAATATTTTATTTTCGGGGTAGATCTTGTTCTGTTTGCGCATTTTTCAAATATCTACAAAATATTGCATAATCAGAATCAGAAATACTTTATTGATCCCCGAAGGGAAACTCTGTGTCACAAGCTCACCATTGGAGATAATATAACGTAAAGTACAAATGGGAAAAAGAATAATAATAATAAAAAAAAACATTAGCAGAAGATTGACTTGAATCCATAACTGGAAACTTTCACCTAATTTTTTTCAAAGGTGAGCATTTTTTCTTTACAAAGACCTGTTTATGAAACCTTGACATCCCCCCCAGTGCTCGGCTGTCTTTATGCAGCGCATGCAAAAGACCCAAACAATCTAGATGGTTATCTGTATCAAATTGCAAGAAGGACTCAGCCTGCCAAGTAGAGAGAACATGGTGGAGGTTAGTAACTGAATCAGTGAAAACAGCTGAAGTTATCAGAGACAAAGTGGAGAAACAGAGCATCATGTGTTTATTACACAGACAATTAAATCCTGTTTTTAAATGTTCAGGCTGCTTTTTTTTTGTAAATGACATGTTAAGGTTGAAACAGCTGTTGAGAAATGACTAATCTTTCGGGTTTGAGGTTGTGGACACATTTGTAAGCAGCCCAGGAGCTTGGGTTGTGCTGATCGGGTGAGTGACGAATCATTCCTGTGTTACTGCTCTGTGTCGGGCTTTCTCACTGCTTTTCTTGCCGTTCTCTTCAGGCCTCACACACCTCTCACCGCCCTGTACAGTATCCTGATAGAGCGGCCCAGCTAGGAGCTTGCTCTCTGCTGCTTGGAAATTTCCGTAGAGCAATTTGTGTGTGTGTGTGTGTGTGTGTGTGTGTGTGTGTGTGTGTGTGTGTGTGTGTGTGTGTGTGTGTGTGTGTGTGTGTGTGTGTGTGTGTGTGTGTGTGTGTGTGTGTGTGTGTGTGTGTGTGTGTGTGTGTGTGTGTGTGTGTGTGTGTGTGTGTGTGTGTGTGTGTGTGGGGAGAGAGAGGGAGGCAAGGAGAGGGAGTCAGAGAATGTTTTAGAGGTGTTTGACTTCTTTTGTGGGATAATGACCCAGGAGGTTGGAGATACTTGTCTGGGATTTTTGGACCCTGGATCATCATGCCTCACAATCTGGGACCTAAGCTGGTAATCTATAGAGAACAAAACTATCTTTCTATAAAACCGTTGTCTAGCTAATCATTAAGCTACTCTAGAAGAAAACATCTGAGGGATCTTCCTGGAAAAATCCACAGGCTTGCCTCAGGATTTTGTTTACAGTGCTCCTTGTCTTTTGGCACGATGCAGATTAATCTGATTTAATTATGGTATTGCTTGTGTCCTGTTACAACTTAACTTTTTACAGGCATGATGAATACTTTAAGCCAAGTTTACTTTTTAATCAGGTATAGCTGCTGTTTTGCTATATTGATGGTTAAAACAAAGTTTTGTAGTGGAGACAAATGCCTTATTGATCTTGGATGAAAGTGGACTGGTGAGTCAAACACATTTTGAAATTTTTAAAGTTATGATTAGGCCTCAGCCAAACCTTTTAAGTTCAATTTGTGTACTAAATCGGCAGCAACATCCAGGCAGCGGTTCAGAAATTTGCACTTGATATGGGCCTTAAACACCTTTCCACCACAAGTGGCTAAGTTGTTTACTTCCGAGCATTGGATGTTGGCTACAAATTAGATATCTGCAGTGTTATTATTATTCTGAATCAAAGATCAGGGCTATGCATGTAAAAACTAGTCTGATCCAATCCTATAGTACATACTAACTGTGCAAAGGATGTACTATATCTTTATAATATACAGTTTGTTTTTCTGTATACATATCAGTATGTAAGAAAATCAACTTTTTTTAGAGATATTGTCAATGTAACCCGTCATGTCATCTGTGCACTTTGTACTATGTGACCAAATGCAGGCAAAAGAGGGGACACTTAAAATGACTCAAGAATCTACCATCAGTTGGAAGATTTGTTTCGGGACAAAAAATAGTAGCCGTTTTTGCCTCGCTAGTAGGAAACATGCTCTCACAATGACAGTTGGTCAGGTCAAACCACTTTGGTTGTCTGGGCTAAGAAGCAACAAGGATTTTAGCAGTTGACCATGAAATTAAAATTGAAGACCTAAAATGAGAAGATTCCACCAGGAAAATAACTGAAACTAAATAAAAAAGAATTAAACATTAAAATTCAGAACAATAGAACAAATTGCAAATATTCATAATTCTAATGAGCTTCTGGAGTGACATCCAAGCCAAGACAGGTGCGCAGTGATTTGGGTGCTTTGCTAAAGTGACAATAGCTCATAAACTGGATTAGCAGCACTCCAAAAACACAAAAATGTTATGGCCTTGGTTAACAATTTCATTTTTCATCATTACCCAGCTGGGTAAACAATCGACTTGGCTGATTAGTTAGAGGCTGGAAGTACAGGACATACTCCAATGTACTAATAATGTGCTGTATTTAACCTCAAATCCCTTGCCAGTACTTTATTACACTCTGGCGATCTCAATTGAACTTGTTCTACAGCTCTAGTTCAACAAGCTCCAAACCCTTTTTGTTTTACTTTTATGTTGGACTTGTTTTTGTTGTTTAGTGTAAAACACAGAACAAAAATAATTTCACCTCGAGTCAAAAAATAAAACATAAATCATTATTGGCACAGCACACCTTAACCGGATGCCGTGAGATGGAATTGCATACTTCCCTTTTTTTAAAGTGACACTGCTTCTCTCTTTCAGAGCCTACTGCACTGTGAAGGTATCAACAACCAGAGTTATGTCTGTGAGTCCGGACACTGCTGTGGGAAGTCTCAGTGCTGCAGCTACTACTATGAGCTCTGGTGTAAGTATCTTGTTTTTCCTATTTCCTTTTTGTTCTTCTTGTAATCCCTATTTTCCACCAGGCGTGTCTGCAATGTGTAGAAACGTACTGTAGGCAGCAGCTGCCGCTGACACAGGGATGCAAATAGTTTTTAATGGGTGGTCAGTGAAGTTACAGTAGTCAGTGTTTTGTGTTCGCTGCAAATACAAACTAAATGACCTGATTAATGCAACATAGTCACAACGTCTCCCGGCCATTTCCCCCGCAGATGGTTGTTACTATAACAGAGTTTACAGGTGAATATGTACTATGAATACATATATACAGATGGCTATTACAATAAACAGACTTTTTAATATATATATATATATATATATATATATATATATATATATATATATATATATATATATATGAGCAGTATAACAATGGATTTAAAGGTAGTACAAATAAAGTTTGGGCAGAAGCTATCCGAATTAAAGTGCAGTGGAAACTAATTGCATATTACAGTTAAAGTACGGTATTGCAGATGTATATGTAAACAATTGGTACTGTAAATAAACAGTCACCAGTGCAAATTGATATACCAATCAAGGTAAGTAGTGCAAGATGCAGATGCAGGTCTGATCATTTTGTCAAACAAACAAGCTGGCCACAACCTAAAATTTAGAGGAAGCAACATACAGTCATTGTCATACACTTTAGCCTGGATTGATTTTGCGTGTATTATATGAATACAATTGTGTCATGCTAGTCAACCAGCGTATTTCTACCTAATTTCCCTCTCCAAAATCACTTCAGAAGAGTAATGTTACTCACAACGCTTACTTGCTTTGGTATAAAGCAATAAAGTTTAACATAGAATGGTTCATATTAGAAAAGATCCTGTTTAATTTTTATCTTCTATGTTAATGCACTCCGCTACAAAATCATGGCATTAGTCAAGAATGATTTATTATTTCCAAATAGTTATTTATGTCATCTTTTGAAAATTACTTTTTCTTTTTTCATATCGCAATATATATCATAGGGGAAAAATATACCGCAATGTCAGTATTTCCAATATCGTGCATGTCTATCCTGAACTGGTCACAATGGTCACAAAGCAAGTTTTTGGCCATTACTTAAGAATTCCAACATAAATTCTGACATTTCACACAAATGTCTTAATAGAATGAAATGATGAAGTGATGACATTTTATATCCAAAAGGTCAAAGGTTAAATTCACTGGCCATTATTCAACACCCTAACTCGGGAACAGAAGGGCAGATTGTGACAATATTTCTCATTTCCTCAGATACTGAATTAAATTTTTTATTTATTTATTTATTTGTCAGGGGACAATGCAGCGCACAGTATTACACACATAATTATTATAGTCAAGGCCATAACAATATGTGTAGATTTGTTGCATAAAAGGTTTCTAGCCAACATGATAATTTGCAACCCAGTCCATAGTCAGGCCTTTCTAAAAACATAATCCAAATTAAAAAAATTAAAAGAACTACATAGTGTGAGTTACACTGTCATGCAGCAAATACATTGTATACTAATATGTTACATCAACATTTACCAAAGTTGAGACCACATTGCACAAACCGACGCATCACGTAACAACACAAACCCCAAGCATCCAGCTGCTCGCGCCTGCTCACCTATACCCACCCCGATAGTGAGGGGCCTGGGCTGCCAAAGGTTCATCTCCCATACCCAGACCCTGGGATGAACCCTGGCAGCCATGTACAAACAGCCAGGCATCTAGCACAGACAATACATTACAACAACACAACTGAAACAGTGGTTACATGTTTGGTTTTCTTTCAGCCAGTATTCACCTTTCTGTTAAATGTTTTCATCAGTTCGGTTTGTGTTTTTATTTCAGTTGGTAAATCATTCCAAAAATGTGTCCTTATCATTAAAAAACGAGAGTGCCGAAGGTGGTTTTGCGCCCCTCTGCTATGCAGTTGCCACCCACTGTTCCCCTAGTGGCCACTCTCCTTGTATTTGTTTTTGTCACAAAAGGACAGAGTACGGCTGAAGCTAGATTATTTACGCATTTAAAAATAAGTTTAAGAAAAGAAAACTTAATAAAGACATCAAAATTGAGAAGCTTATATTTCTGTACAATCAAACAGTGGTGCCACATTATTGGTTTCTGATCTATTATTTTCAGTGCTTGTTTGTATAAAGATATGATGGGTTTGACCGGGATGCTTGGCCCCATACAGTAACACAGTAAGATAAGTGAGAGAGTATCATAGCATGAGAAAACAGTAAAGCTGCCTTGACAGGTATATGATGCCTTATCATTTTGAAGCAGTTCAGGTTTGTCCGGACAGTATTACAAAGTTTGTTAATGTTTATTAAATTTGATTTGAAAACTAAAGAACAGAGGCCCCAAGATGCAGCCCTGTGGGATACCCATTGTGAATTGTAATAGCATTGAGAGTTTAGTGTTTATTTTAACATGTTCAGGAGTATGTTGTGGTTAACGGTGTCAAAAGCCTTTTTAGGGTCTAGAAACACGGCTCCCACAACATTACACTTGTGCAACTTACTCTTGATGTTCTTGGCAAGGAAGCAATTAGCCTTTTCTGTAGAGTATCCTGGTTTAAATCCAAACTGTTTGTGGTTAATAGGGTTGTTGCTTTCCAGATGCTCTACTAACTGTTCTGTGATAATCATTGGCAATAATTATTGGCAAGATGGCTGCTCTTTGCAAACTTTTTCTAAAAGTTTGGAAAGAGCAGCCATCTTGCCAATAATACACCCATATATAATTGTTGACACTAATCTTAAATGTGGTGATTGCAGGGGTCTTCTCTGCTGACAGGTTGAAGATGTGTGAAACATTCATGTTTTGCCAAAAAATACACTTTTCTTATTAAATTCACTACATATGAGTTCAAGAGATACATGGATCTAAACTGCAATTTGGTTGGCAGAGACATAAACACGTTTTTGAAGCCACTTTTAGCTCACTATTGCTTTTTAGACTGGATTCTAGATAGTACAGTTCCACAAAAAATGCCTTTGTAGAAAATTACGACATCATATCATAAAGAAAAAGCACAGATTGTAATTAAACAATCTCATTATCCTGGAAAGTGTTTCTGTGGTGTTTTACTGTATATTGGGTTGCTCCATAGCCGAACCTCTCAGCGCCTTGTTCGAGAAATAAATTGTTCTTGTACCTTTGAGTGATGATTGAAGTTATTCTATGTGATAAAATTTAAAATCCAATACATACAGTGTACAAGTATGTGAATGTTTCACTAGAACCAGATGTTGGCATTATTTGATCTGCAGTGCTATGTTTGTGTTAGCAGCAGGCCCTTTATGTACACTACAGTTCTACATTTCTATTATTGTACAGCACAATCTTTCCTGTTTGAACCTATTCAACACCCCCTGAGTTTATTTTAAAATATCAGGCCAACGATCACATTGACTTTTGATCTATTTTGCTGGAGTTCCATTTTAAACATAACATAACAGTGTTGATCTTCCTCTCACAGGGTTTTGGTTGGTATGGGCAATCATCTTCATTTTGAGCTGCTGCTGTGTGTGTCACCATCGCCGCACCAAACAACGGCTGCAGCAGCAACAACGGCAGCATGAGATTAACCTCATCGCTTACCGCGAAGCACACAACTACCCCCCTGTGCCCTTCTATTTCAGTAAGAGCTACCACTCCAACACCCACAACATGATGATAAAACCTGATGAGTAACTTTTCTATGCCAAAAGCTCTGATTTATCCACCATACACTATCCCAGCACAGGCACACGCACACACACACACACACAATCAAAACTTAATACATGATGGCATCACACATACCAGTTTTAGCACTGTAGTTTTTGGATTTGAAAATATTTTTGGCAACATGACTTTGCGTATGTTGTATACAGAGGACGTAAACATGCACGCCACTTGGCCTGTTATCGCAAGAAGAAAGCGGTAGTTTAGGAAAAGACGGGGTTTGCTTTTGTAAAAAAAAAAAAAAAAAAAAAAAAAAACTGACAGTAGAGTTTAGGAAAAGTGAGACGCGGGACACAAAGGACACATGACACACGGGACACGATCCCCGGTCTCCTGGGTGAAGGTCCTGTGTTTTACCCATCCACCAGTAGTCTCCTAGTTACATCAAACGGAGGAATTTAAAACTAGTGACAAACAAAGCAGTGGTCCCTGGCTGAAATTCAATGTTTGCACTGACATGTATCCCTGGTTTCACACAGTGTCAGAACCTGTTTGCATGCCCCAGTTTTCAGGAAATGGCCAGCATTGCTCTTTTGGTACCTCGCCAGTGTTACGACACCATCATGCACAGTGCTGCAACAGTCCTCAGCACAGAATTGACCCAGAACTTAGCTTGTTTTGTCACATTTTCCTCCCTATTGCTCCATGAATGTTTGAATAGTGGTCCAGAAAGTTTAGTGAGGTCAAACTGAAATGTTTAGGGATCAGGCAGTTTTTTGCATAAAATAAAACATTTGTTTCAGTTTATATTCAAAGTAATGCTTTTTTCTCTTTAGGGTTTCTGCCAAACTACCTCCTGCCTGACTACGAAGAGGTGGTCAACCGGCCACCAACTCCTCCCCCTCCTTACAGTGCCTTACACACAGGCCCAATATCAGTGGCTTCTAGCCCACTGTCTCCTGAGCAGCAGGAGAGACACTGCCCAACCATCCAGCCCACTCCGGTGCCACCGGCCTCTGACAGTCTGTGTTGCAGACCCAGCATAGAAGAACCACAAACCCTTACCTTAGACTTGAGGCCAAACAAGCCCATGCAGACAGCACAAGATTCAGGCATGATACTGCTGTCAGATGGGCTCAATAGGGAGGGACTTACAAGCCAGGAGAAAAGAAGTGAAAGTGGGGATGACTCCTGCAAGGACCACCTGCTAAAGGACCCGTCAGAGGGTTCTGCTGAGGACAAAGACCGACTCCCCAATGGTAGGAGGAGGCGATTCACAGGTGACTCTGGGATTGAGGTGTGTGTGTGTGGCACACGGGGGATCAGCGGTTTTAGTGGAGCTGGAGGGACAGGCCAGGAAGGCAAGGAGTTGAGAGAGCTAGAGAGCCTGCTGGGGCATGAGGGAGATGATGAAGAGGAGGAGGGGGAGGAGGCAGGCGACTTCTGCGACAGCTGTGGCCATCGAGCCTCCTTCAGTGGGGAGGAGGAGCAGGCGCTAGGCGGGCTGGAGAGGCGGGTTGCACGTGGGCCGTCAGGATCTCCTCAACCGGCTCATCAGATAGGCAGCGCCTCGCTCCACCCTCCAGTGTGCCTCATCCTCCACACCATCAACGAGCAGGAGGGACCACACCACAGCACCAGCACTGAGCCGCAGGGCTGAAACACAGTCAGCACACCTTTGTTTCATAGAGGGAAGGAGAGAGCACTTGAGACATTAGCATGGAGGCATATGCTTTTGTATCTGAGCAAATGTGTTACGACTAAATACTTTCTGAGTGAGTATTTTTATGAATGTGTGCATCTTAGAAACGGGTGGAAGAAGGTAGGGAAATGACAACTAAATGTGATTAAATTCCAAAGGTTTAGAAAGCCTTTTCCTCGCCACACTGGAACAGTGGCCTTAACCTGTGGATTATGAGTTATGTTCGGGCAGTTGAAGCCCTTTAACAGCTTGTGTCAATTGAGACCACACAAACACAAACACACACACACGCAGTCTTTCAGTTGTCCTTATCATGCAACGGAAGCTCCTGACACACTGTCTGAAGCTGTGACGACAGGACTTTAGGTGTCCAGGATAAATGCAGCCTTCCTCACCTTCGGTGCTTGCAGCAGTTTTGCAAAGCAGTTCTCTGCAGGCAGAAAACTACATAGTGACAAAAAAACACAGCAGGAACATTTTGGATGGGTGCAATGTGGATTTACCACAGTGTGTGCTTATGCAAACTGATACTGTACAGGGACACTAGAACAAGACTGTGTGGGATGTCCCGTACATACTTCTTAAGTGCTTTTCAGCGTTTAGAAAACGCTCTGCCTTGTCTGTTTTTGTTGCTCTCTATCTGCCCTGCTAGTGATAGAAGTATAAGTGCATTTACAAATCTTCATGTGAGCAGTTCATATTTTGCACAAAGTGTATTTATCTTTATAAATGAGCTGTTAGCTAAAAAAAATCATAACAGAAAAGGCTTTCATTAATTCAGTCTTAAATCGCAGTACATGATTATAGATAGTGTCTTAGGATTTTGTTACATATGTAAGAAATGGACCTCTGTGGATTGTTACGGGATGCAACCTGTTCACTTTGTACACAATCATATTGAAATTAATGAATGTTTGTAGTATGACTACCCAAAAAACGGAACTTTGACGAACAATGATACGTTTCGTAGAGATTACAACTGAGAAAGACATTGTCAGACCTCAAACTTTGGTGTGAGTCACTTAGTTTACCGCCTAAACTATACAGTCCACTATACAGTATAAAATGCTCCTCCTGTTGAGTGGAAAAATACGTCTTTGGGGACTTAAGTTTTAGTTAATTCAGTTTGGATTAAATAAAAAACATTTATGGACAAACAACACAATCAGTTAACAAGCAATATTTATAATGCTATATACCAAATAGTTCTGTAAATGGAGGACTCTTAGTTTGAAATGCCTTTAAGAGCTTAAATGTTTTAAATCCAACCTTTTAATCCAAATCTTACAGGGGCTGTTATAGATTAAATGTTGATTAATGATGAATGGGCCATGGAAAATGCTATGAGCACGCTGTGTGAAACTTACAAACTAAGTAAAATTTTAGTTTTCCCAATCTCTGAAATGAATTGGAACTTGGTGATGCTACATTTCATTGTCATGCACGTGTTCTTTTTTTATTTCTTTTCAATTTCCGCATCACATTGCAAAGCACAAATGTTTCAGTCATTGGTCTCACAGATTTCTATACAGTGTATACCCTAAAACAATCTAACTGGAGCTGTCTCAAAACTTCTGAGTTGAAAATGTAACATGGACGTTATGTATTAGCAGTAAGCTGAAGTAAATCTTACACATCAATGTCTGAACACACTCTAAAATTCTTTATATGTTAATGCTTTTGTGGGCTATAAAGTGATATTTTGTGATTGTGGTACATGTAACCAAGACAAGCTATTTTCATATCAGCCAAATCCTTAAAAAAAATATTGGAACTGTATACATTTTAGAACCACTTTATATTTGAAAAATGTGTATAATGTTCTGTCACGTTTGTGAACCAAATAGTTGCTTTCATATTTTTATGAAATCATTAACTTTATTGTTAAGACGGATTTTTTTCTCACTATGGGTGTTATTTTATTCTGTTAGAAAAAGATTTAACGTTTTTTAATTTTATTTTTTATAACTTATGCTTAAGTTGTGTGAAGGGTACGTTTGACTAGTTGATGACTTGTTAAGATCAGGGGCATCTTGCCAAAGACACGTTTATTTTTTTCTTCACAAGTGTGTGTAAGGTGGTTTTGCACATGTCCTTTGAATGTTCTGATCATAACATAAGCCATTTATTACAGCAACCAATATGGATGTATTTTCAATAAACATGCCCTTTTAAATTCATTCTTTTGTATGGATTAAAAATGTAACAGACACCTTATCTTTGAACTTTATTGACTGTTACGTGATGTTACCAGGGTCCAGCTGTGATTTCATTAAGTGAAGGACAGGGTGTGCTATTGAACAAGAAGTACACCGTTTATATTGCTCAGCGAGCCAGCCACTGCTGAAAGCTTTCCTCTAACGTTAACCGGTGTTATGTGCCTTCTGGTTTTTCCACCTACTGGTTTCCGAGGCTGTCCAGATGCCGTGTAAACCTCAACGGCTACCCACGTCGACAGATTCGCTACAAATTCATAAACATTTTACTGGCCTTTGCATGTCGCACCTCAATATAAAATGTACTGAACTAAACAGAATATCTGAGCATGACACTACAATAACATTGTACAGCGGGAAAGTTGTGTTTTAAAATAAATTACGATGATCTGTGTCGCGCTGGGTTCGAACCTTCTTCGGCAAAAAAATAACGGCATAAGAGTCCTCTGCACTATCCACTACACCATCGCATCGTTCACGTTTTTACTCAAAACAACTTGAGTTTCTCTCAGTAGAACAGGAATTTCAATTTAACAGCGCAAACCGAAACAACTTGTTACCTTGATTTAGGCTTACAATT
>NC_048408.1:23668116-23678571 GCF_013103735.1 Etheostoma cragini
AGCCGTTGAGGTTTACACGGCATCTGGACAGCCTCGGAAACCAGTAGGTGGAAAAACCAGAAGGCACATAACACCGGTAGAAATTGTAGACTTCATTAAAACTCAATGTAATGGCTGAAGAAAACAGGTAAGAACAACCTCAAAACATGCCTCGTAACATTATTTATCGTATAGAATGTGTATGGAACTTAGCATTGGAGCGAGTGGCGTGCGTGACTTAGATTTGTAGGCTACCTTAACGTGAGACCACAACTGTGATTTTTGCAATGTATTCTAGTTATCTACATCAAAAACGGACTAGCTACATAATAACTTTGTAACTGTACACTTGTGGAATGAAGTTAAGTTGTAACTTTTTTGCCGTAACTAGCCGGGTAGTAGCTAGAGCAACGTTACAGCTAACACGGTAACTAGCTAACTAACGTTATATGCCATTAACTTGTCATTTTTAAGTGCGTCTGCAAAAGGCTTCGTTGATAGCACCGTTCACACGGACGTCAAGGTAATATAACGTGCATCACTCAAGTGCTTTACTTAGCTAAAACACAAACAGTTTTTATTTAAGACGATGTTACTTTTCGAGGTGAATTCACCAACCAAAGTACAGCTTTGAAGTAGCCTATGATAAGTCAACAGTAAAATGAACTGATAAGAACATTTTGTATGACGAGGAGCAACCATATAGCTAGCTAGCTTTTCCGCACTCAAACAGGAGTATTATGGCAAGGTGCTGAAGAACACCGCAGACCTGAAGAGCAATGCCTGTGTGGCTCCAGCCAAGCCCATCCCTGCTTTCATCCGCCAGGCTCTGGGGAAAGTTCACCCTGACGTCACCGCCAGGTCACTGGACTGTTGTTACATTTTAAGTTGTTTACACTGCAACAATCGCTGATTCACAGATGGTTACAGCGGGTGTCCTTCTCCCTCAGGTACTATGGCTGTGGTCTGGTGGTGCCAGAGTGCTTGGAGGGCTGCAGGATACTGGACCTGGGAAGTGGAAGTGGGAGGGACTGCTACATGCTAAGTCAACTTGTGGGTGAGATGGGCCATGTCACTGGGATTGACATGACTGAGAACCAGGTACTGTGCATCAGCATCCCAGTATGGCTATGGCGCACAGTGAACTGTCAGACAGTGATGTATACAAAATAGTAAAATAAAATATGTGAAGCCAACTGTCTTGTAACCAATAGCCTTTTCATTCTACATTTAGAAAGACAAAATTCTGCTCCCTGGTATGTATGTATTTTCGGAATTATGTATGTAATTCAAATTCAGATTCAAATGCAACAGTGTGTTCTCTTGTAGCTTGACGTTGCCAGGACATATGTGGACTGTCATATGAAAGAGTTTGGCTACAAGAAGCCCAATGTCAGTTTTGTCCAGGGCCACATTGAGGCCCTGACAGAAGCGGGTCTGGAAAAGAGCTCATTTGATATAATAATGTACGTCTTTTTTGTCTCTTTCTCTGTTTCTTTTTTGAAATTTAATGCTGTGTAATTCTTGAAAAAATGTGTTGAAGTGTTGATTTTCTGCCATAGTTCAAACTGTGTGGTGAATCTCTCTCCAGACAAGAAGCGAGTACTGGCGGAAGCCTACAGTGTGCTCAAGGTACACTGATTTAGAGTTGAGCTTTGGCTTCATTTTCCAATTAAATCTCACAAAACACAACAAGGATGCTTTGACAAAAGACACCAAAAAAAGTTGGAATCATGAACTATTTAACCTATTAGTCTACGTAGTTTGTATATTAACTACGTACACTGTTTGACTGTTGATCTCTAGGACGGGGGTGAGCTGTACTTCAGTGACGTCTACAGCAGTGGAAGACTAACAGAGGAAATTAAAAACCACAAAGTGCTGTGGGGTGCGTCAAATTAATATCCCTCTTCCATAAAAGCTCACAGACACGCGCCAGAATTTTATAATGAAATGTATCTTGGCAGGTGAGTGTCTTGGTGGAGCACTCTGGTGGAAGGATCTGCTGCAATTGGCTGAAGAAGTGGGCTTCAGCCCACCACGACTGGTTACAGCCAGCATCATCACCGTCGACAACAAAGAGCTACAGGAAGTTCTGGGTTTGTTACTTTTTTGTTCTTTATATGTTACTTATTCATTTATTTTTGTGTATTACATTGTTTGCTTGTTTCTAAAAACAACTCAGGCTGGGTTACATCAAAACAGTCATTTTCAAAATAACTTAAATTATCGTTCCATCAACATTACAATGTATTTTAAAGGGGAACTATGTTGTTTTCTTTAGATTAATTTGCCTGAACTGAACAGTTTGGGAGTCATTGGAATGGTTATATGACTTTTTTTAAGTTGAGCGAAAAAACCACCCTTGCAACTTTGGGCCAGCGAGTCGCCGGACTCAGCGTCAGGAGGCGTTGCGTGACATCAGGTCTCGCGATGTAACAAACTGCTTCACGGCACTGCACACATACGGCCATTCAGGAACCGGCTAACAAGGTAGCGATTGAGTTTTTCACACTATCGTCATGGCTGAGCCGGCAAAAAAAGCAGCAGAAAGCTAGGAAAGCATTGTTGGGGGGGGAACAAAGAAAGGAAACGGCAGACTGACCGAGCGAGGAGTCAGACACTTGTAAACACCGGAGCTGCCAAATATCTCTTCCGAAGCTGTAGGGGGAGCTCTATAGAGAAACCTGCGAGCAAAAAAGCAAAGAAACGCCCAAAACTGCATAATACTAAACCTCAATTTTAACTCTCTTTTTCTAATCTATTTATGCTTTTTTGAAGCCAAGATTTATCTAAAACTACTTTTTTTTTTTGAAGGCCTTCCACACCCATACAGGTGTTTCCACTTATTCTTGCCAAATAGACTTTTGCTCCCTGACAGGTGCAATAAAGTTTACAGCAGAGTTATGGAGATGTCAAATAAGCATAGTTTGCACACACCCACACGGAGCTCTAATTAGTGTTAATGAGTGAAAACGTGCGTGGATGGACCATGGGTGTATAGGGCCTTTAAAGTTCATGCAGGTGTTAATCGACTGGTCATTTGGTTGAACTTTATGAGTTACTACACATCGACTCTTCAGTCCAGTGGATCCACTAAAATTCTTGAAAGCAATGTCTACAGGCCCCCAAGTTTTCTCAGAAGAGTTTCATGTGCTGTAGTTCAGTTTCAGACATTTACCTGGAGCCCACATTTGCCATTCTTAACCATCACAAGCCTGTGACCAGCTCCAACATTTCCATTGTTTGTTCCATTGTAGAAAGTGTTGTACGTGAACACCAGATGCAATTTTAATATCCATTCTATTTTTTTTATATATTTATCTAAAAATATTTTTCATATTGTGATTTTTCCAGTTTGAGTGCTGTAAACGCTAAAGTCATGTTAGTCTTGTTGGTATCTTTCTCTTTTTTTGTAATCTCCGTTTAGATAGAGTCAGGTTTCATAATTTACATTTACAAAACTAGGGTGTACTTGGATTTAATTTGTGTTGCACAGCTCTGGTTAATGTTTAACGCCTGTTAATCTGAGTTATACTAAACTGTTATCATTAACTTCTAATTGTGTTGGTGCAACTTAAAGAGAAAGTTCACTTCAAAATTAAACCACATGTTTTTGTTCTCTTACCTATTTTGTTTTGGTGTGAGTTGCCTAGTGTTGGAGACTATTTTCTTTCTGCTAAACCCCACCTGCCAACCGCATCACCGCCCGGAAGGAAGCCTCCTCACGGACTCATGGGCAGAAGGAGAATAATTCCTACATTAAAACTGCTCTGTGTATTAATTTGAGTAACCGTCCTTGATTTCTGGAAAGAGAAATAGCTGTTGAGTTTTTAAAATGTCTTTTTTGGTGTTTTGGGCACCACAAGGCAAGTGCCATCTAGTGTTATTATATTCGAGAGAAGGAAGACATCTTTACAACTGATATCACCAACACTGGGCAACTCACCCAAAAATCTAGATTGATAATAGCACTACAGGGAAGAGGAAATTTGCATTTTGGGGTGAACGGTCCCTTTCAAGGATCAGTTAATTGTTCAATAAATATACCATACAAGACATAGATTTTTGTTGAGGTTGACTGGGGCATTTATTGACTCTCTCTTACCCCTTCTGACAATACAGGCAACTTCAAGTTTGTCTCTGCCACGTACCGCCTGTTCAAGGTCCCTAAAGGCAACTTAAAGCCCTGTCAGGTCATATATAACGGGGGAATTACAGGAGTAGAGGACAACTTCCAGTTTGACTGTGAGAACACATTCAAGGTCTGTACATGCAGTACAAGAAGGTCTTGATGTCTTCTGCTCATGCAAGAATGTGCAAATGATGTCAGGTGTG
Source organism: Etheostoma cragini (assembly GCF_013103735.1). Lineage (NCBI taxonomy): Eukaryota > Metazoa > Chordata > Actinopteri > Perciformes > Percidae > Etheostoma > Etheostoma cragini. The sequence continues at coordinate 23,672,434 of NC_048408.1, forward strand.
GGTGTATTTCCCAGGTGGATGAAGTGGTGGAGGTTGATGGAGAGGTGGCCACCATCTTGACCCATTCCAGATTTGCGGAGGACTTCACTTTCCAGCCACTGGGAGGTCCTCGTGAGTCCTGTGGAGTCAAACCTAAGGTCAGTGTCCCGACTAAATTCCTGGATGCGGAAATGTCTTTGTGTGATTTGTCTTTGAGCACTAGAGGTCAGTGTGTTTGTCGTGTCCGTTCCAAGTGTGTGACACACCCAGAGAGGCCTGCGGTCTACACTGTGCACATACTCCCACGCGCATGTGTGCACCAGAAATGCATGCTGCAAGTTCTTACACACTCACACACACTCAAACATACATACGCACACATCCACACGCACAAGGTCAAGCAGCTGTCTTGGAGTCATAACCAGACTGTGGAGTCATGCTGGGGAACCTTGAACAGGAAGGAATGTTCTCTTCTCAGCTAATGGAATACCATTTTATCAGTGCTCATGGTAATACTGTGCACACACTCACACACACATACACACACACACATCTGTATATACTATATACAAACCTAATCTTTTAATCACTCGTGACATTTTATTCTGCTATTAAGGGATTTTTGTTTTGTTTTTTTGTCTAGCAAAGAAGTCAATTGGAAAAAGTGATTTATCTAAATTTGTCACTGGGTTTAACCTTTGGACTCTGTAATGAAATTACGTCTGCAATACCTTTCTCAGAACCGCATCTAGTTGGTGATTATAGTAATAAAAAGCCTTTGGTCTTGTTATTGAAAGTACAGCTACTGTGACATGCTAATTTAATGAACAACCAGTGTCTCATAAAAGAGACAGTGGTACCAGGTGTAAAGATGCACCTGCGTGCTCCGTGTGCAACAACTTGTTATTCTGTTATATATAATAATCAGCATATTACATGGTTTTTACTGCTGAAATATCAGAAAAAGTGAGAATTCACATTCCATACAATTGTCTTGGGTGAAACACAATTATTAGGTATGTAATACTTACGTAGAACTTTGTGTAGGTTAAGTTATGCATCTCCCTCTGATTTCTACCTTGTTGATACAGGCAGGCATTGTGGATCCTTTTGAGCTGGTCCATCAGCTGGGGAAACACGGTCCAGGTTCAGCCACAGGGGGATGCTGCAGCACACAGTCTGTTGCCTGCTGCAAATGATGGTGGGAAGAGCACTGAGAAATACAGGCCCAGCATCATACTGTGCATGCATAATAACAATAGTTTAAATCTACGGACTTAATTATGTATTAGGCAATGTCATTATGTTGTGTCTTATTGACATTTGAAATGAGATTTGAGCAATTGAAATTAATCACACGTAAACATGTCTTATTAAAGTTCTGTGCAGACTGCCCTGTCAATCTTCAACTTGAAAAACAGAAAAGACTGAAAAGATTAACTTAATTTATTCGAATAATGTTGCAAAAATAAATCTTGAACTGTTTTGGTGACTTCTTCTTACAATGCTATTTTTGTTACAGTTGTCTTCAATCTTAGACATCTGAATTTCTTATTCACACCATCAGGACTTTTTCCCCATTTGCCTTAATTAATTACACTACTTCTGATGTACTACCTCTAATTTTATTGATTTGGTAGGCAGTAGGTAGGATAGGTTTTGCATTAGTTATATAATTGCAGGCATTCTAATACCAGCCTTGTTGTGTTCATTATTGTGTGTAATTTCTGTTATAGGACAATAAACATTGTTAGTCAATTAAGTTCTGGTCACTGATTAATACACATTTACCATGACACTATATAATGTAGGCAATGGTTCCCAATAACCTGGATGCCATGACACCCCATGGAGTGCGAAATATATATATATATATATATTTAATATCTAATAAGTACCTTAAACCTTACCATGTAGGTCTAGTTGAACACCTCTGACAGTCTCAATATAAAATAAACCTAAAGTAGTATTTATTTATCATAATGTATTGCATTATATTGTATAGGTAATCATGTTACTGTGTCCGTCTTTATTGATATGTCTTTTTTTTTAACAAATACATTTTAATCATTTACATTTGTTATCTCCTGTAGTAGACCATGTTAAACAAGTCACGAGCAGAGTCCTGCCTGTCTCTTAACATGAGGTGCACTTGTTTTGGAATTTGATTCGCCAAAGAGGCTGTGGACGCCCCGCCCTACAGCCAACGGCCCCTCTTTATTGGTCGCATCTGTCGCCTGTCTCGGGGACATCAGGGGAGGCACGAGTTGGCCCATAAGCCTGCGTTCGCGAGTCATCAGTGTCGGACACGTAGTGGGAACGAGCAGGTCCCGATGCACAAGTCACGGCAACCCTCGGCGGAGATGAAGGCGGACTCCGACTGGCTCTGATTTTTTAAAGCCCTTTTCATTCAGGAGGTTGGTTGCCAGCGGTTATCAATATGGCAGAGACGTCATCCCAAGCACCCACCGCTGCAAAAATGGCGTCACTTAACCGGGTCCGAGCTTTTGCGATGATTTTCTTAACTGTCACTGGTTGTTGTGTCACCCCGACAAGTGGCAAGGAAGGGTCCGAGGAGACCGTCATCATAGGGCTCCGACTGGAGGAGACGGACGACATTTCCTTCATGGATAGGGGCTACCTGCGGGTGAGTGAGCGGTCTCGGGTAAAATTAAGGGTGTACGGGCAGAACATCAACAACGAGACCTGGTCCAAAATTTCTTTCACGGAACATGAGCGCAGCCGGCCGGTAGGGAGCCTTGACAGCTCCTGGGGGGATAACCAGAGCCAAGAGGACTGGTCCGGCTTGCATCCCTGCGGTATTAGGACTTCGGATATAATTATATTGCCCAATATCATTCTGAATCGGAAGACGTCCGGAGTGGTTGAAATTGAGGTCAAACCTCTGCGTAAGACAGAGAGGAGTAAAGCGTATTACCTTTGCATCGCCACCGCAACACCGGCCGTCGCCGGGGTGCACGACCTCTGGACGGAGAACACCTGGATCTACCACGATGGGGACGACACCAAAGTGATAGTGGTGGAGGAAAAAAAGTTCCTGCTGCCTTTTTGGCTCCAGGTCATCTTCATCTCCATGTTGCTTTGCCTCTCGGGTATGTTCAGCGGCTTGAACCTGGGGCTCATGGCACTGGACCCCATGGAGCTCCAGATAGTCCAGAACTGTGGCACGGAAAAGGAAAAGAATTACGCCAAAAAAATAGAGCCGGTCAGGAGTCAAGGGAATTACTTGCTTTGCTCGCTGCTGCTTGGGAACGTGTTGGTGAACACCACGCTGACCATCCTGCTGGATGATATCGCCGGTTCGGGGTTGATTGCGGTGGTCATGTCCACCATTGGAATAGTCATTTTTGGAGAAATTGTGCCCCAGGCCATCTGTTCCAGACACGGCCTCGCTGTCGGGGCCAACACCATATTCCTCACTAAGTTCTTCATGCTGCTCACCTTCCCTGCTTCTTACCCGGTGAGCAAGCTGCTTGACTACCTTCTGGGACAAGAGATAGGAACCGTGTACAACCGGGAGAAGCTTCTGGAGATGCTGCGCGTCACGGACCCTTACAACGACCTGGTTAAGGAGGAGCTGAACATCATCCAGGGCGCGCTGGAGCTCAGGACTAAGACCGTGGAGGACGTGATGACGCCGCTGAGAGATTGCTTCATGATTCCCGGGGATGGCACCCTTGACTTTAACACCATGTCTGACCTCATGAAGAGCGGCTACACGCGCATCCCAGTCTTCGAGGGTGAGAGGTCAAACATAGTGGATCTGCTCTTTGTCAAGGACCTGGCGTTTGTAGACCCGGATGATTGCACCCCTCTCAAAACCATCACAAAGTTTTACAGCCACCCGTTACATTTTGTGTTCAACGACACCAAGTTGGATGCAATGCTGGAGGAGTTTAAAAAAGGTGAGACAACTAGATAGAGTGCACATATTCTCTCATTGATGAACCTTATTAGGCATATTAATTATGTTGATTCCAAATGAAAAACCCACTAGATAACGGTGTCAGAGAGCTTCCACATTTTCAGTTTATTCTCTCTTGACCAGCAAGTGACCCTGGACGATGGGTAGATGGGTGAATTACAACCTAACCCTTAGATCTGCACTGCCTCGGCTTCCCTGTCCATCGAAAGGCCACGATGGGCAAGTCAATCCAAAATGTTTAAAACCTAGTCTTCAGGAATAAAATGGGGAGGAGAATAAGTCCTCCCTTAAACCTTTGACAGAACATTCCAGACAGTGAAGGGAAACAGAGTTGTTTTGGCATTTTTTTTACACCGCCTGCCTCACAAAGCACTGAAGCAGCCACATCAGAAGTGAGGTGCACTTGCCTCACTGGTCACTTCCTGTAAAGGGGAGGAGGAGGAGGTGTTATCTTTCTCCATCGCTTCCATTCCATGTTAATGTTCACACAGTTTCTTTCTTTCTCCCTCTCCTCTTGCTTTCCTCCTCTTACATTGCCTCCTCATTCAATCTTTTTTTCTCTCGCTCTTCCTCTTTTCCCCCTCTCTCTTTCTCTGGTTTGTGAATACATTAGGACATGTGGGAATGGTGCGACGGCAGTGCTAAGGTTATCAGGTGGGGGCATCTTGTTTGAGAAACTGCTTAAATCCCGCTCTACCTCTCTCGTGCTCACATCTGAATGATGGTGGCGATAACTCCTTTTGTCCAGCCTTGGAATGCAGTCGTGTGGATAATGAATAACAACTTTAACACTCTCGAGCCACCCATGTGTTGTGTGTATGCGCATGGTGTTTGAGAAAGATGTTTACCTCACTAACGGTTTACCTAATAATTTTGCATAGCCATCCTCCATCTCTGTTGTTGCCTAGTTGTTCCTGGCTGTGTGTGTAGATTTGGTACTAGTCTGTCCAGATACACAGCTATTGAGGTACCAAGGGTTGGAAATTATCACCAGCCACGAGCCAAATGTTGGTAAAATAGGCAATGGGCTGCTAGATTCACTCACCAGCCCAAAACACAATGGTAAGCAATAAGTGGTTGGGAGATTTTGGAATCCACCAGCCACGGTGGTAGGTGGAAAGAAAGTTGTGTGTGTGCGTGTTTGTGTGTGTGTGTGTTTGTGTGTAACCCAATGATACATGGGCACACCTGTTCAGCAACTGATTTATCAATACTTAAAATGTGAAGGAAAAAAGCACGATTGATCCATTGCGGGTTCGTTGGAATATTCACTTTACTTTAAGAGGATTAATTGGGAGGAAAATGGAGCAAACCATTGAGCTCCATTACCAGAAATTAGGTGTAGTTCTGCTTGCCAAATTAGTAATAATGATTACGTAATAATCTAGTTAGGGGGAGGGTGTTTTCATTACAGTTGACTATTTACAATCATGCACTAGCAGCAAGAAAACATCAATTCAACAAAGTCCATAACAAAAAGAAGAAAAAAAAAAGGTTTACAACCTTTGATCCATTCTTATAAGACCAGCTGAGAGCACGACTCATCTTATCTCTTGTATACGGTCCATTGTCTCCGTCGTCAATCATGGGTCCCTGATTTACTCCTTAGATAATGAGTCAATTTCTCCATGGAATATATTTACTCAACAATGTCCAGCCACTGTCCTTGTTACAGGCAAGTATCAGGATTTTCAGTCCAAGGTGTACAATCTGTGGGTCCCTGGGAATCTTTTAGCATAAAATCTCCTCAATAATCAGAATAACCCTGTCCCAGCATGTTTTATATTTGAATACGTGGCCCTAATGATTGGCATTCATCTGCACACACTGTCTCCAGCATAGCTGCTGTTTACCCAATTGTTTATTTTTTATGTGGGGTGTGATAGAAAAAGCGGATTTAATTCTTCCATCTTACTTCCCTCCCATCTTTCAGAGCTAGTGGAAATTTGTTGCATTCTACACGTAGAATTCCAATTACTCTTTAACAGCTTAATGTTCATTTCTAGTTCCCATTTCAATTTTTACATGAACTGAATTTCTTCCATTACGTTTTTAAAAGATTCTGTACAGTTTAGAAACTATCTTTGAGGGGTTCTGTATGTGCACTTCAAACACTTCAATCACTTCATGACCTTCTGCGGAAATTCCTTTGTTAAATTCTGTATCAAAGATACAGAAATATATATATATATATATATATATATATATATATA
>NC_048408.1:23678671-23681964 GCF_013103735.1 Etheostoma cragini
CCTGAATGTTTTCAGCTTATCATGTTCTTGTTTTGACGTGTGTTTCTCTTGTAAAAATGTATCTTGTGTCTTATCCTTTTTTCATTTTTGATAGCACTTCTCTTGACTGGGTTACTCAGGCCATTTACATTTAAGGAAGCAACTCTCAAGTTATGTGACTCTATCATACATATTCCAAATAATAAATGAGCTATTAGACCCCAGAAACAAAATCTGAACAAGACCAGCAACTATGAAACCCAAACATCAACAAACCTCCACACAAGGAGAATGGTCTTGCAGCTCCTTAACTGTGGTTGGAGGGTTGATGGTGTTAATTCTTCCCTTTTCCCAAGCTTCTCTCAGTACCAACTCCTTGGCTCTAAGCTCCTGGAAGTTGCAGAGCGTTTCAGTCGCCTCCGCGGCCCATCCCTCCATATCTTCCACTCGGTCAGACAGACTCTGCATTTCAGTCACAAGGTTGTCAATTTTGGCGTTGAGTTCTTGTCCCAGGTGATTCCTTTGCTGTCTTCGGCAGTCATTGTCCCCCTTGAGTTCCGTTTTTAGCTCCTTTATCACCCCTAATCATGTCTTTAGAATCTATGCTTGTTCCGGGGCTCCTCTGGCCTTCAGCAGTTTCACTGCGATTGCTAGCTTGATCTGCTTCAATGTTGCTAGCTTTTTTGACCGAGTTGCCTTTATCTTGAGTTTTTGGCATTTTGCCTCTCTTTCTTGGCCTTTGGTGTTTCTTTTCTTACTCATCTATGCGATAGATCTGGGAGCCCTGTTTCATTGTGCGTCTAACTACTCTATCAGCAAACTGGACATCAGACGTGTTCTTTTTTAAGTATTATGACTATTTTTGACCTTTTGAGTCAGTGTGATCAAACTGGGTATGAAAAAGGCACGTGAGGATAGAAGACATGTCGACCGACACACAGAAGGCATATTGAATTCAGTGACACATACAATTACATACATTTTAGCACAGAAAGCTTTGATAGGTGATTGGTAGCGGAGATCTGTGATTGTGGATGCTAAATCTGCTGTGCTGATGCAGGCTCAGTGACTATTCACAGGTGGATATATTTTTGTCATTTGTTTTGATAACAATCTGATTCTAGTATCATTTATTTATCAACATAATTATTATATGATGACATTTCAATACTAAAGATTCACTTTATTACTCTTAAAGTAGGTGCCACGACACACAGTTCTGTTATCTAAATAAATGATGCAATTTTTTCTAAATTAACTATGAAACAAATTGGAGCAAATAATAAATAATATTTGTGAAATAATATTTGAAAATAGTCTTATAGCCTGTATTGTAGACTTGAGTTTCAGTCAGTTTTCAGACACTCATCAGTTTGCATCCAGGTTGTTTTGGTTGGGAATGAGTAGGTGCCCCTACTACCCTCACCACGTGCCCTGCTGCATCAGGTCCCATCCCCTCATGCAAGCTACAGCACGTATCTCACATTAATATTTACTTTTGCTGGGTCTGGGCACAGAACCTACTTCTAATGTGGACATGTGTTACACATCTACATTGCAGTTAATGTTGTCAGTCTTTCAGCTTTGTGCACACTTGTGTTGGAAATCCTTTACAGTGAGCTTGGACATACATGTGGAGTTCTGTAGCTATGTGTATAATGCAAGCAAGGTGATTACCTGTACCAGATACACAGCATATTGTTTTATAATTATATAAAAAAAATTATTTATGATTTTCATCATACCAGTGTAGGTAATTTGGTTGCATTGCAATTCTGACACTTGTTGAATAACAGCCTGAATTGTTATTCTGCATAGATGTAGTTCATATAAAACCCATACAGAGTGGAACACTATCTTCAAGTTCAAATCAACTGACATCTGAACAGTGTTCGGAGTAATGTGTTACAAAAGTAACGCAATACAGTAATGTATTCCTTTTTGCTGTAACGCAAGCATATACCGCATTACTCATTACATTTCGGTAATATTATACCCGTTACAAACTCAGTAACGCGAGTTACAACCTATTTTAACCCAACATTTAGTGGTGTTTGTTTCTTAGGAATTCACCAACACCATGCAACATTTGGCACAGTAAAAAAAAAAAGGTGTGATTTAGCAGTTGCTGGAATTCGGCGGTTGAGATGACTGCATAGACGCATGCTTTTGCAACATGGACATTGTTTTCATTTGTTATTACCCTGTGCTGAAGAGAGCTGTCCCGTCACTGTTCCTGTGGTCAGAGCCAGAACCAGAGACGGTAGGCTACGGACAACATCTGTGTTACAACAGGAAACGTTACATCAGTGCAGACAGCCGTGTGTCTGAGCAGCTGATATCATTAGCTTACGTTTCTATTAGTGGTAGAACATTTCTATACTGCAGGCTACTCCAATGCAAGTGGACGTTACTTTTAATTTAGTATTATCATTTTCCCTTCTACCTCCACAATTCAAAGTCAAGTAGGCCTATTGTATGTTTTACTTCACTATTTATTTTATAGCTTTAGTATTCACATTCGTTATACAAAATAGTATGAATAAACTATGTGTCAAAGTGGATAAAGGTAAGACTTTATTGATCCCATGTTGACATTTTCAAGCTACCTGCCAAGTCATAGCCTATTTCTGCGGTTATTTTGGTGAAAGTAACTCAAAAGTAACGCAAAAGTAGTATAACACATATATTATATACTATATACTATATTATATATATACTGACTAGTAATCCATAATGTGTTAGATTTTGGAAGTAACTTTCTCAACACTGCACCTGAAATACTTCAAATGTTGGCAACAGCTTCCATTGTGGGATCAGGTGTACTAAAAAAAGAGAAAACGCGGCATGTTCACATTATGTTGCCAACATAGTTCATCATAAAGGTCCAGGTGTGTAGTGGCTGAGGCCGAGTGTTTCTGCAGCTGGCCCTGCGCCAGAGGGAATTCGCCTCCAGCCTCTCATGGAAGTCATAAGCAACTGTTGTAGGGAGGGCTGCGGGGTCAAAGTTTCCCTTCAATCTGGCTCTGTTTGCAGCGCACACTCAGTTCAAAGTGCTTTGTATTGTAAGTCATTGTTAATTAATTTGATGCCGCTTGCCGAGCTGCATAGTCGTCTGTTACAAACCCCCCCCCCAAAAAAACACAAGACCCTCATATTAGAGCCCTTGTAGCAGCATTGAATAGAAACTTTCTGGCGAGGTGTTTTATCTTTCCCGGCAACAATACATAATTCACTGTGATACCAATGTTTTTCTACTCATTAAGGTGTTCATACAATCTACACAGAAAACCCACTGAATTTATATCCCCCCC
>NC_048408.1:23681974-23745194 GCF_013103735.1 Etheostoma cragini
AGAAAGGAGAATATGAATTGGTCAACAGTAATGATGGTAAAGCGAAAGCTTTATATTTTGAATTTGCTTAATATTTTCTGTTGTGAAAAGAAAGTGCTGGTCCCAACTGTGCTCACAGGCTTAGGTCCTAGGTTAGGGGTTACATTCAGAATCACGCACAAGCTTTTTAATTCAGCCAGACACCCCTGTGGAAACTTCTGACCCTTTCATTAATTGCTCTCCGTCTGCGAATGCAACAATTACTGTCATCCAGGAGCTGCTTGTCAAGCTGCAGGTTTACCGGTTAATGAGTGGGTCAGTGTGTGCCCTGTGGGACCAAACCAAGCAGTTGAGTCAGAAACAGGAATTCAGCTGCCCTTCTGACTTTAACTTATATTCTTGAAAGTGAAAGTCACTCACTCACTCACTCACTCACTCACTCACTCACTCACAGTGTAACCAGCCTTGTGAGATTAGGAAGGATCTACTGTATGGATGATTGGAGAGATCAAATCAGATAATGATTGGTTTTTGCCCCTGAGGAAGGCAAGCCACTTGCCTAACTTGACTATTGGAGTCTTCATGGGGGACTGTCTTGTACTTGTGCCAACAGAGGCAAGGAAAACCTTTCCCCAACTGTCTCCCTGAGTTGTTCACAGTGGACACACAGACACAAACTCTAAGGTCTTCTCATCTCTAACTTTTAAACTTGGTGTCTAAATTGACGCAGTTACACTGCTTATTCCATTTAAAGCTACCAATTTAAGTTATGTAAGTTTTATATACGTTAACAATACTCCTGCCCCATGGTAAATGACCAAAATGTTAGCCCGCTGTCTGTTTTGTTATCCTTTCAGCTTGTGTCTCATAGCCCAGGTTCATACATGCTCCACTAAGTAAAGTCCCCAGTGTAAAAGAGCCTACATGAGGCCTTGCATGGCTTAAACTAGTCCTCAGATCGCTGCAATATAGGCCAATCTATGCTTAATTCAGATTCAACAGCCTTCACGGTCTCTTTGCTCAATACTATGTTTTAAAGTGAAACTCTTTACTCCGTTGGGCTTGTTGAAACACCAAAAGGAGTTTTGTGGTTTGCTTCAAATGCTGTTGTTCTTTCTGGGTGTTTGTGTGGAGCGTATCATAGCAAATGTCTAGAAAGTGTGTATGTGTGTGTGTATGTTTTTCTGCGTGTGTGTGTGTGTGTGTGCGTGTGCCTGGTAACCCTTGGTGCTAATGCTGCAACAAGTGTTGGGATTAAATGGCATCATGTTGGTAAGAACACTTAATGTTTCCTGATGAGGGACACCCCTTTGAACTCAGCAAGACTTCTCCTGCCAGCCGCTCACTTTATCAGAACTAATTACCTGCATTTCACTATAATTTGTGTTGCAGGAGATTTTTTTCTTCTTGTATGGAATGTAATTTAGTAGTTTAAGTTTGTGTTACAACCAGCGTAATTAACACTTTAACACGTGCTGTCAATATAAAAAGCATGTATTTTTTCATCTAAATACTATACTTTTTAAAATCTCATCTGCTCCCTGCCCATTTGTCCATTCACATGTGCTGTCTTTTGCCTCACTACACAATTAGTTTATGAAACCTTTGTTGTTGGTGAGCTTTTTTCTCCTCAATAATAAGCACCTGTGTATCATTTTAGTGTTTGAGTGTTTATGTAACCCCTTTGACAATACTTTTTGAGAGAATGCAAAAACAGGTTTCTAGAACAGAGAAACCGGTTGCATGGTAACTTCCACTATTGCACTCTTGACTTTTAACTTAAAAGACCACAAGTTTTTTGCATGTTTTTAAAGCATAGTTTTGCGAGACTTGAAACCTCTGGAAGCAGAGTGGGTGGTTCATCATAGTTACATTTCCAGAGCCGCAACGACTAATTGATTAATCAATTAACATTGTCAGTTGTCAACTTTTAAATTATTCGGCAACTATTTTGATAACCGATTCTTGGTTTGTTTTTTGTTTTGCAACTTGGTTTGGGGTCCCCTGCTGGAGCTGCTGTCCCCGCGACCCGATACCAGATAAGTGGATGAAGATGGATGGATGGATGCAACTTGAAATACGAATGAATACACATTTGACTTTTGGTGATTTAGATGTTGTCTGGATTGAACTCTTGAGTTTGTTGTGTTAGAAGACTGGCTTTTGAATGGGCCTACATTCTTCAGATTCTGGTACATGCGATAGGCTTTTAAGACCCGATTAGTACAATAGTTGAGGAGTGTGAATCTAGGCGCAATGCATTCACAAAGCCTGTCTGATCTGGCATTATGACTTTTACTTTACATGTATTTTCTTCCGGGCACCCCATACTAGGTATATCTAACACAGAAACTCCATGGAATTGCTGTTTGGTGATGCGCATGCTCAAGAGAAAATGGTTGCTGTTTGTGTAGTCAAGTCTTCAGATAGGCTATGCCATTATGTGGTACTACCATAGGCTGTATAAAATAGGGTGCTGCTACCCTAAAACTCCTGAGTTTGTTGTTCACCACACAAATAACTGTGTCAGTGTCTTCCTACATTTGACACTAGTTGGAAAAGGAGTCATGGCATCCCAAATCGCCCCACTCTGGAAAACCTGTGTGAAGCCAAAAAATGTAAAAGATAAAATACACGCTACTGTCTAAAAAGAAATCACAACAAGGTCCCTGTTTCCTTGAAGATTAGATTTTATGAAACCTCCCTTTGAAGAGCAAATTGTGTGAGTTTCTTTCATGGAAGATGTTTGATCTAAACTTCTGTGATCTGGCCTCCCCGACTCTGTACGGCAATAGTGATCTATCAAAAGACTGCTTATAGTAGAGGTACAATGGGTTGCTGCTATGAATGTCTACTGAGATGGAGCCGGGTCAGGGTAGCCCCATATTGTACCCAGGACATGACTAGGATAAATGTGAAGCCCTTCTTGTTACAGGTATACTGGTCTTTCTGTTACTACGGTTTCTTTTGGTCCACAGAAATCGTCAAAGGTGTAATGTATCGTCTGTATTGGTTAAATTTCAAATGCTGTTTTTTTTTCTTTTTCAAACACAGTTGTACATGTCGCTTCACATCTTTTCTTCTTAATAACTTGACCGTAGACTCATTAGTGACTCACTTCATTTTGGGTAGCCTCTAATGATGCCTATTCCTGAAGAAAGGCTTTGGTATGTTTTGTGTTGTGGATGTAGTTAAGGGGCCGAGTCTGCTTCCAGCACATGTTGCCAAGGATCTGTAGCCATGCACTACAGTGGCAAAATTTCTTATTACGCAATCTAGAATGCAATGGCCCCCATGTTCCTTTTAATAAGCTGTTTCCCAGAACAGAGATCACACTGGACCTCTTCTGGTTTTATTTTATTTTTGAAGGGGCCAAGGCGTTAACAGATAATTTAGTTTGTAGTTGACATGATAAGAGAGCTATAACCAAACAGCAGACTAAGACTGAGAAATATTGTTTAAACCATCTTACACATCCTATTTAATTAAATGCCAAATGCAGTTCTCTGAGTTGTCCATATTGATCAAGTAACAGGTTCAGTTCTTGGTGTTGTTGTCGCAAATGTCGTGAGACCCTTGTTGATGTCAACAGTGCTGATTGAATGGTCCAAGCCAATCGAGGATTAAATGACGGATCTCATTACTCTAAAGGCACAAACAATTAAGTATGCAATGAAAGGTAATTCAAGACCATTTAATCAGTGCTGCAAAACATCAACAACTCTCTCCCAGAGCTAAAAAAAACTCTGTCTTGAATGTCATCAAAACAAGACTCAGAGATGCTCATTTTGCATTCAGCGGCAGATCTGGTCTCGTAAAGGACATAAAATAAAGACTAATTCAGATTTTACCTTTGTAAATCTTTGACACTGTCCTTGGTAAAAAGTCATATTCTTTTTGTCTCTGACGAGACAAGTTTTTTGGACTGTCTTTGAGATATTATCATGGTAATGGCAGTGTTGTGCGCTATGTCCTTCCCATGAAATGAAGGGAAATTGTTGCTATTAGTGGCACTGTGTGATGATTAGGACGAGGAGGAGAATGATGATGATGATGTTTACTGTGTTGCAGTGTAGTAACAGTCTTTGACATTGATTAAGTGAGAGGTAAAGTGCAGTAGTGAAACAAGGAGGTATTGATATTGAATGAAAATCATCCATTTTGAGTTACTGGCTTCTCTTGGACACCTTCCGAGTCTCGGATGTACACTAAAGCTGCTTCTACAGTAGCTGCTATCAATCAAACAATGGATGTTTATTTCCTAAACCCAAGCACTCCTTTCCTCCCATTTGCACTTATATGCACCCACGATTTCTTTTATGTAGTTTCGGTCTAACTTTGAGTTGAGGAAAAGGAAAACTGAGGCCCTTTCAGGCTGTGCCTCAGAGAGGGACAGAGAGCCCTACAGCTTGGTCAGCCTAGTAACCAGGCTCTGTGCAGCACACTCAGGGAAGCAGAGCCACTTGCTTGTGCAGCAAGCAGCCCCATCCCCCTCCTCCTGCATTCCCTCTCTCCCTCTTCTCTCCATATTGTCCTCTTGCCCATTTCCCTCAGTGTTATAAATTACAAACGACACAAACCTCCAGGCCTAATGCCCTACCATGGACGCCTTCCAAGCTGCACTTTTTGGAGAGCCAAGAGGCTGGCTTCATTGATAACACCGGGCACACTGTCCGTCTCTCCATTTGCTGGCAGGAGGAAAAGCCCGAGACGGGCCCTTCACAGGCCCGAAAGACACCAGCGCTTTTTACAATCAGCTGATGGAGCCTACTACTTTTGTGAGACTTCAGCAGTGCTAGTGTTTAATTTCAACTGGCCACGCAAAACACATCAACGATTACTAAAACTACAAAAAAGGACTGGCCATCAACACTTTAGACTTACATTTGTCTTACATGAATCCTGATGTCATTACTATTTAAATGTTTGTGGATTTGAGATGATGGTTGGAATCTAAACAAATTCTTTTTTGGGGGACATTAGGAAAATTCTCACACCTCTGATTTGGTTTGTGCGAAATTGGCACCAGCAACTCGTAAGCATTTATTAGCAAATGCCAATGGGTCATAAAAGTGCATGTGTCCATTTCATGCCCTCACACTGCCAAGGAAGCATTAAAGGTTGAATCCACCTAAGACCCCAATTGATAATAAGTTAAATGTGCAATCCTACTTTTACATTAAGCCCACTGAAAGCAAACCGCTGGCATTAAAAATCAAAGGCTCAATCATCGGTTATAATAATAATAATACATTTTATTTATAATGCCCTTTACATTTCACAGGGAAATCTCAAAGGGCTACAATTAATAGTGAGTTTAAAAACAGTTTCCAGAGTACAATAACAATTTACAAGCAATAATAAGACACCATAAAACTGAAATTAAAACAGTAACTATTTAAAAGGTTACAATTTAAATGAGTCAAACTTTTATGGCCCAATTAAGATTTCTTTCTTAGATGTGACACAGATAAGACATGTATTATGTAAATGTCAACAGGGAAAAAAGCAATTATCTATATGCAGAAATAAACCAGATAGAAACCAGATATCTGCCTATGCAGCTTTGTTGTTAAATGCACAGATGCAGATTTAGGTCATTCAGTTCTTTTTGTATGCTTGAACCTTTTCCCTCTCTGGTGTCTCCCGGCTAACAGCAAGGGGGGAAACTGCTAGTAGAGCCCCACTACGGTCTGCAGGCCCCTGCCACTGCTCCAGCTGACCCTAAAGATCCAGGCTCCAAGCCTTAGCCCCATCCACAGCTGACCCTCCAGCTTCAATTATTATTCTTGTCATGTTTGCATCAATTGCAGATGGGGATTTTGCTGTGCACGTATAGTATTTTGGGGAGTTGTGTTTAGTGACTATAGGTAAGTCTTGATGTCCTGATTTCTTGCTTCAGATGACAGCTGTCAGTGTTTTGACTTCATGGTTCAAAAACGTTGGAATAGCGGTTACATTTTTCTACGTTTGAAGCATCATGTTATTTTTATGAGCAATGGTTGATTAGTAATCAAGTAGGACTTCATGTTGAGAAGAAACCATGAGTATGGCCATTAGAGAATCACAGGGTCAATATTTTAACAGTTTGATCAGAGTTATTGCAGATATGGAAATAAAGTATGGTGTTGATTGACTCCCTTTGTTCAAAGCGGTGCACGTGCCTAAGATTTCTATAAACCTTCACAGCTCTTTTACACTGAGATTTAACTACCAACTGATCCGTGAAAAGTGTTAATATATTACTAACGTGGCTTTAGGCTACAGTTTTTGAAGGTGAGAACTAAAATCAGTGTCACATCAGTAAGTCTGCAGCCAGTCATGTACCATGCAGTGCCATAACAAAGTCATCATTTGAACAGGGAGTGCAGGAGATTTAACCACTGTTAACCACTGTACTGCTTTTTTTTAACTCATGCAGCCCCAAGTGCTTCACATAGCAACATTTAAACAACACAAATACAAATTTAAAAAAAAACAAAGATGAACATTATTTTAAATTTAACCCAAAGTGATATTTGCACTGGAGTGTATATTTATATAAAATCAGGATCATATCCGTATTGTACTAAAAACAACAAAGGATCGTGCAGGTTGTATGTTTTCTTCAACAACCCACATTCTCAAAGCTTTTTGCACAAAGCAGGAGAGCTTTTTTATAGAGTACTTAGCTCATTCTAGCTTTAAGGATTTCGCCCCGGCTAATTGTTTTTATTGAGGTATTAATTATGAGTTTTAAAGCTGCAAGTACTTGGTGCCAAACAATGCTTGGTTTCAGGTGTTTAATTAGCTTGCTCTTTCTGTGTCACAAGTGAAGTGAGTGCGTCAAATGATTCAGCTGCAGTAGGGACAGTGCTTTGGGAGGTATTGTTGCGGATGTTGTTGATATGCACTGCTACAGTCTATTGTTAGAAGAAGCCCTGAAGCAGGCCGTTGGTGCTACTGCGTGGGTTGTTTTTTAGCTTTATTGTAACATGTTCAAGTAATTACTTGATACAATAGCCAGGCTTTTTAACTTTTTTGCCAGTGAGTGCCTTTGACCTTTTCTTTCTTTTTTGAAGTTATTGGGCATGTTTGAGATGAACTGTGCCTCGCCTGTAAAGTGGACGAGAGCAGGCGGCAGCATTCGGGGGCGGTGACAAAAAGCTGTGGTAAAGTCGGACAGCCGTTTCCAGCAGCCTTCATGCTAAACAGGAAGTGACAGAAACACCGTGGTCCAATTCCGATTTAATAAAATGTTATCAGACCCATATATCAGCTTTTACACAGTCTCCAGTTGTTTTAATTAGGAGAGAGTAGCTCTCAAAATGCTCTACATGTGATCTGTTGCTGATTTTAATAAACAGACTGTATATGATCCGTAATCTGAACAGATTTAGTCTCTCTGATTTCTAAACGTCACTCTCAGCCACACGTGTTCTTTACAGAATAAGCCTTTGAATCAGACAAATAGCAGTCAAAATCCCTCCGGTTTAAAATCACTGAAAAAGTTTTTATAAAACATCATCCTGTGGAGTTGATTCTGAAAATATCAGCTGTTAGATCAACTGAAAGGCCGGCGTTTCCCAGCATGCACTGGGTCCGCCAAGGTCTAGGCGGGCTGCGTCTCAAACCTGCGGCAGCCTTGCTCTTGGGTGACGTCAGAGCAAGTCGGGATCAAGTCAGACACAAATCTAACCAGCATGCAACGGGCGGTGATCGCCGCCCGGTCTGGCTCATCTCGAACAAACATGCCATTTATAACACATTACACATTCATGCAGTATCACACTTTACTGTATGGGCTTGTAAAGGATTAAGAACAATAAGAGGGGACTTTTTCGCTTTTATTCAAAGAACTTTACATGTGCCTCTTCTTCACATATTCACACACACAGGGTAGATGTCGCTGAGTAGTCGAGCAGGTAAAAACCCTCAGTATGAGTTGGAGACGAAGTTGAAAAAGATGGTATTTTTATTTATTTCCAAATTAAGGCACTAAGGTAAAAAGAACCATTAACAAAAACAAAATTAAAAAGAAAAAAAGAAAATTAAACACAATATTTTCACAAAAATAAAAAAAATTGACATGAGAGTAAAACAAAATGGTTGGAGCGTTCAATAGACTTACATCCTCCCAAATCTAGCTCTCCCATTCAACTGAAATGGCCAGTCTATATAGATCTGAAGCGGGCCCCAGGAATTGGAACATACCAACACAAAATTACAATACAGTGGCTTAGGCGAGTAGACAATAAAAACTCAAAACAGCCAAAACCAATAAATCTAATAAGGTAGAAATCTACAGAATATTATTTACATGCTTCACAGAAACATTTCACAAAGCCCCAAGATACCTTGACAGCAAATAATAATTACTTCCGGTTACCCCGGAAATCCTAGCGGTATTTAAACCCGCCGTGCAGGGCAGACCTCCCTTTAAAACACAAAGAGCGCAGATGCCGGTAAGCCACAAAGAATATCTGTTACATACTGATACCTCTTAAACTCAATAAAAAGACACGTAGTTACCCAAAACATAAGTGGTGCGTGATTATTAGCAACGGTAATGTTTGTGAACTAAATGGCAAGATTTTAAATAGAATGATGTATTGATGAATGTAGCTTTAGCATGTAAATGTCCGTAGTGTAGGATGTTAAATATGTGCGCTAGAAAGCTATTGGGTTACCGCGGGGATTTAAGGAATGGCTAGGTTAACAGATTTAAAACACATGTGATTAGTAACAGAACATATTGACACGCTAAACAAACATACAGGCAACCTTTAGACTCAGTCTTTTAGAGATGAAATAGGAAGCATATCGCTATCGTGACGACAGCAATGCGCTACGTCTCACACACACACACGCACACACACACACACACACCATAGCCGAGGATTGAACTGCCAGCCCTGTGGTTAGTGGACAATCCGCTCAAATGATCAACAAACAAAATTTGCAGCAGTTATTTCTTCTTTCAAAAGTTACTTAGTCCTGTTTTAAGTACAGAGCTGCTGTCAAGATGTGTTTAGAATAGCTTAGCATAAATACCAGAAAAAGAGAGAAACAGCTGTCCAAAGTAAAGAAAGAACAAGAAAATATGAATATCAACACCATTTCAAGAATGCAAATTTTTCCTCTTATTTGAAACTAGACATGTAAGAACAAATGCAATCTGTGATTTATAGCTTTGCTGTTACTATTTTGCACTTGCTACTTTTTTTCACCCGCTCATTCATTCTTTGCAGCTTCTTCAGCCGTGGGTTGCCCAACATTAGGTTTTGTCTTTTTAAAGGCATAATGGCACCAAACCTATCAACCTCACTCGAAGTGAGACTGCGTGCACAGCCACTGCATCCAGCTGTTGCATGTCTAGATATAATTCCAGCATTTAACCTAATACCTTTTAGAGCAGTAAGCTTAGGTGTTGATATGTTTTTCTTAACTTGGGACTCAGCAGGTTGTTCCCTTGCTAAATGCTAAGCTAGGCTAAACACCACTCGATTCCAGCTCCATATGAAAAGAACAGGCAAAAGATAGTGTAGATATATCGATCTTCTCGTCCCTGGTACAAAATTGTAGTGCAACCCAAGACGTTTCACATCTTTTATATAATGAATAGAAATGATCATTTAAAGTTAATGGTTTAGCCATTCCACATGTCTTTAATGATTCACATTCAACTGACTGCAGGTGTCTGACTGCAGTTGTCTGACTTTTTGTCCAGCGTGTGGCTGATTCACCAAGTGAGAGCATAGAGCTTTGAATATGTCGTCATATATCGTTAAAGAAAGTATGCTAACGTCTGCCATTGTAAAAATGCTATATATCATTGAAGCAGCCACACAAGTGAAAGAATCATAAATCAGTACGAGACAAAATGATTAAAGCATTGAACTTGTTTGCTGTTCCAGGTCATTTTTACAACATTGTATGAAAAATGACAGAGCTTCAGAAAGTCACCATGCGATGCACCAATTGACCAGGTGGTGACCGGAATTGGCCAGCCGCTCAATCAGCAGTTTATGAAATTTCATAAAGTTGTAATGCATGTCTCTGCGGAGCAGTCTGTTCTACTGCTCTCAGGCAAACAGTCAGCTGCTCGCTCTCCCTTCTGAGACCCTACAACAACAACAACAACAACAACATGAAAAAGAAGCTCACGTTGGTCACGTGAAATATAACACTTGCAGTTAATCGGAAAATGGTGTTTGATGAATTTACTGTTTATTAGACCCCAAATGAGACAAGAAGTTAACGTTGGCGAAAGCTGCTGTCCCTCTGCCTCTAACGGGCTGCTGAAGGAGACGCTGTATTCAACAACAAAAAATGTTATTCCTCTGACACACTGTATGAACATTACTGTCTAAAACGCTTTCCATGTTAGCGGGGATGCATACTGCTTAAAACCAACTATACATATAGTAATCTTCCCTCAGCGTTTAGTTTTGTTGCTTAACTGTGTGTAAGATGAGCGGTGACGTTAAATCAACTTTTTCAGGTAACTTCACATTAGGGTACCGTCTATTTGCTGGATTATTCCTAGGTAACCGTCGGTAGATAACGTTAGCAGATAAGCCTGTTGACAGCAACGGTATTGTTCATGTGTATGCGCAGTGACAAATAAAGCAAACTTGCTAAAAAAGGAGCTACACATTGTTTTTTGGTAACGTTAATGTTGACATTCCAACAGGCCTATGTGTGTCTTTTGAGAACTGTCTTTATAGTGCAAGGTTAGATTTATTTTATTTGTATTTGTTATTTAGGTATTATATATTATTTATATATTGTTATTTATATATTAGTACCTGTTTTCATACATAACAAAGTTTAGTTTGCTAAATATAACAATTGTTTTTAATTTGGATATTGGATGTGAAAAGAAGGAAATTTCTTCAAAAAAATTGCACTCCAACACCAGGAGTGATTTATAAAGTGCTATATCATTGCGATTGATTATTGATTCAAAAATGTCCTATGTTCTATGCAAAATGTAAAATGTTCTGTCCAAGAAAAGATAGAAAACATAAATTTGTGTGTGTTGTGAAGTGGTTAGAAAAAATGAAATTTGAACCGGCTGGTCAAACTCAATGAAAAATCGTTTGTGTGTGTGTCGTTGTTGTGTGATGTGCTCACCATTCAGCAGTTCTAACACTCACAGAGCAGCACCTGACCACAGGCCCATTCATTTATCCCCACTGGTTTCCCATTGATGACTCTCCTTATGACTGAGGCCCAAAGGAATCTCCACCCAGGGGACCTTTCAACAACAAACGCAGCCAGCTACGACAGCAAGCTGCTTCTCTGAATGAACAACAATGTCATTCCAGCAGTGTGCGTGTGTGTGTGTGTGGCTGTACTGTATGTGTGTGTTTAGTGAAACACCACTTGCTAGTAGCAGCAGAGTGATCTTGTGACCAAGGCCCCTTAATGATGGTTAGGAGCTGTAAGGAGACTTAACATCTTAACATTACCCTGATTAGTCCATATCTGTATTCTTTGACCCAAGGCCAAGGCACTGAACACAAACCCCCAGCTGTTTGAGGTCACACAGAAAGAAGTCTTCTTGATAGTGCAGCTGAGTTGATAGATATAAAATAAGAGAGCAGGTAGACAACTGCTACTTGAACATTTCTGTTGTCACTGAGTATATAAAGCTCATGACTTTCTGAGCACAGGACAATAATCTTTATAGATAGTGTCTATAATCCCTAGAGCACACTGTCTAACTATTTTAGTTTACAGACAGTCTTATTACTTTATAATAAGAGTGCCTAGTCTTGTGCCATCCATCACTGCTGCAGAAAATAAACCTGACGGCCTCATATCAGCGTAGAGGTAGGAGCTGCCAACTGAACAAACTGGATGTAAAATGCAACTTGACTGGCCGGTGGAGGAATTCAACTGCAAGGCGGTAATTCTAGTTTTGCTATCAAGATCATATGAAAATAAAAAATTCAATAGTGGTAGTATAATTTATGAATGTTGTGACATAAATAGACCTGCAGTTATTCAGCTGTAATTTATTGTTTTTGCTTGTTAAGAATGGTTAAGTTTGGTCTTTGTCTGAACTGTCTACTTGAGCAACCGTGTGTGTCTGGGTGTATATTTCTAACTCTGCTTGGGAGATGTAGAAGGTTCAAGCTTGGTCCTGTTGTCATGATGAATCACGGTATCCATTGATGAGGGCTTTTTAAATGCTCGCGCACACCCTTTACTCGGGGTTAACTTAACTAATATTTGATTGAACTAATTTCTGAAACCAGAAAACTTTGAGTTTCACAGTTCAAAGTTAGTCAACATAGAATTCAGGTTGGAGTATGTTAAACGTGCTTTCTGAACTACCCCTCTGGTCATCCAGATGGGAAACACAGACAAAAATTTACACACACACACACACACACACACACATACACACACACACACAGCCCAGGATAGTTATATTATATTACATAGTATACACATTGGGTTGTAAGGGGAAAGAGACTCAGGGTTAGTAAACATGTCAGAACACATGCTAGCGAGCAGCTTAGGTTCATAGAGTATGTTGCCATCCATTAGAGTTATTCTTAACTGACTTTGTGAAACCCAAAATCCAGTTTCCGTCAACTGTCAGTGTGCATTCAGTTTAAAAAAACAAAACGATTATATCCGGGTTAAGGCAATGCCACGATTTCTCAAATGCCATCTAAACACCTTACCCCAGTTGGCTTGACCAGCTGCCACTTCACTTTTTTGAAAACCATAACGTCTCTCTCTTTCTCATGGGTGGGCCAAATTCTCTGGGCGGGCAAAGCAGAGAAAGGGGAAGTAACCTTGCCCCTTATGACCTCATAAGGAGCAAGATTTCAGATCCGCCCGTCTGAGCTTTAATTTTCTCAAAGGCAGAGCAGGATACCCAGGGCTCGGTTTACACCTATCGCCATTTCTAGACACTAAGGGTCCATAAGCAGGCTGGGGGAACGCATTTTAATATTAAAAAACCTTCATGCCATGGGATCTTTAACTTGTTAAATTTTACCAATTTAGTTATCAGTCTGTGCAATTTTGACACCTACTGTAGCAGAGGTAAAGTTACTCCTGTCATTCTCCCCATTCTTCCCTGCTCATGTATACGGGGAAAACTGGCATAACACGTTATTCACTAACCGTACTGCTGTTCATGTAAAAAACACATTGTCTGAGTCAACTAAATCTCAGTTTTCACTAAACCGGCTTTCTGAAATGGGGCTTTGGGAATTACACACCATGCCCATAACTAAAAGAACAGCCTGTGACTCTGAAACCCTACTTGTTTACATCTGTATGTCAACAAGAATATTAAGTGCTATGGTCTTGGACATGAAAATATGTTTCCTCATTGTTGAGCATTATTCTGCATAGAGTAGGTCTGGAAATAATGACCATTAATACAATCTAAGCTCTAGAGCAATTTGTGTCCTCTGTTGGGGAGGGTCTTTGGGGAGCTACAATAATAATAACTTTTATTTATGTAGCGCCTTTCTTGAAACCCAAGGACACTTTACAAAATTACTGTGGCTAAGCTGAAGGAGGTTGTAGGCTGTGGCAAACAGGTGGTGTTTCAGGAGTTCTTTTAAAATGTCCAGTGATGTAGTTTTTCAGGTATCTGCAGGGAGGGTGTTCCAGAGGAATGGGGCTGCAACACTGAAGGCTCTGTCTCCAAATGTACAGAGTCTGGTCTGGGTGAGGAGGTCGGAGAGATACTGTGTGGCCAGGTCACGGAGGGATTTGTAGGTGAGAATGAGGGTTTTTAATATGTGATGTGGGACTTAATTAGCCAGTGAAGGTGGATGAGGGTTGGGGTGATGTGCTGCCAGGTCTTGGTGTGGGTGAGGACCCTGACGGCAGAGTTTTGGATATACTGGAGCCTGTCTAGGCTTACTCTGAACCCAAGACAGGACTCCATTGCAATCCTTCAACCAGGAGGTTATGAAATCATGAATGAGGGTTTATGCCACAGAGTAAGAGAGTGATGGCCGAAAGTCTCAATATGTTTTGGAGTTGAAAAAAAGCTGATATGCTGATGGATTTGATGTGAATATGGAAAGAGAGCGCATCTATCAACTTACAGGATGAGATCTCCAACCTTTTGCGGCAACGCCTTTGGGGTCACAACCAACTCAATATCAAGATCACCAAGGGTTAGCATGTAGATGGTGAAGAGCACGGGTCCAAGCTAGGGCTGCAGCTATCGATTACTTTAGTAATTAAGTAGTCTACCAACAATCCATTGATTAATCGAGTAATTGGATTAGAAATACTTTTGTTTTATTGAAGAGCAATAATATACAATAGTTTGGTTTAATTTTGGAAAAAAACAACCTTTTTATTGTCAACAAATGCATTGCGTACAATATCATCTATTAAAAAACTAAACCATATTAAGTGCATTTAAGTGCCATATTACATTGTTTATAAAGAAAACATATTCTGAAATGCAAAAACAACCTCAAACTAAGGCATGCATTATAAATACATAAACCTTACCTAAGTTGTGCAACTTAACTTTCAGGATTACAAATTTCAACCTGAGACTGATCTGTTGTCTGTTGTCTATGTTGTCTTATATGTAAATATTAGTTATACTCAATCTATTTTTAATTTATATGTTTGATTGCAATGTCACACATCTCTGTTACACTTATGCTAATAGAGTGTTTATCTGCAGTTTCTCCGTGAAGAGAGAGTTTAAGAGAAAATGGTATGCAACAATCAGCTGTTTTTCCAAAAGTATAGTCAACAAGTCGGCTCTTTAGACAAAATTGTGGTCACCACTACGTATTTTCATGTCTTTGTTTTTGTCATGGAGCTTCAGGGAATGTAGGACCCAAGTGCAAGATGGCAGACACACGAGTAAGCTCAGGGATTTAATATGATGAAATCCGACAAACAAAAGGTGTCCTGGAACAGCAGGCAAAATATGAATCAGGAACACCAACAGGGTAGCCGACACAGACACCCCCTAAATAAAACAATGCTCTGACACAGGACAAGGGGAACACAAAGAGGTAACAACAGGCAGGTGACACAAGGCCTGGGAAACAGATGGAAAACATCAGGCAATCAAGAGCGGAAAAAACCAAAAGACAGGAAATAAAACAATATGAAGCAAGATCAGACCGTCAAATTAAAACAGGAAACAGAGCAAAATAAAAAACAGAAAAACAGACTACCAAAATAAGACAGAATATCAAAACTATTAGAGATTTTTGGTAGTTGTTGTTTGGTGTAGTTTTGTTGTCCATACGACTCTTTGGTTTATCTTTGTTGGGTTTTTGATTTAATTACATTTGAAGTGATTTCAAACTTTGGACACTTTCTGACATTTTCTCCAGCCGGACTCTTCTCTTAGCCCCTCACCATTTACACTCTATTTCTTCATTTTGTAATCAGCGCCGTCATTCTTCATGGCATGTGTCGCCAGCAGCGTCAGCCAGGTGTTTGACAGTAATAATCATTCGTGCCGAAACACCGTGAGCTACACAATGTTGGTAACATTGATTGAACAAATCTTTGAGGCAAATCATTTTGCACCAAGGTTTTTCAGTAATCAATTTATTTGACTGACTCAAGGAATCGTTTCAGCCCTAGTCCAAGCACAGAGCCTTGAGGCAGATGAGTAGGGGAGGGAGCAATGTCTTGTGGTTGTTTGGAATAAGACGTGGAAGGGGGCACACACAAGGAATTGCTGATGGATAAGATTCACTTCGGCCTGGAAGAAATCCAAGAACTTTGTGAACAATCAGGTTAATTTAGATAATGAGAGGGAGGACAGAGCTTTAGGGGAAACTTGTGGGAGGGGCTGCAGGTAACAATAGGAACTTTACTGTATGTGTTGCTTCTGGCGCTGCGGACCAAAGTTGTTGTTGTAAAACAAGTAGAAAGGGCTATATTGTGAACATGTTGCAATGTTTCGTCAAGTTTAATAAATTAAGTCAGTCATGTCTAGTCTTGTTGTGCACTTCCTGTTTTTTTTTTCTAGTCACTTTCCCTCTCGTTTCAGACACCGACTTCTTCCGTTTGTGTTAATTTCACGCCACTGTGATATTCTACCCTGCCCCTGATTGGTTTCACCTGTTTCCCCTACCTCCTTGTCTCCCTTTTTGCCAGTTCGTCTTGTTCGATCCATGTGATAGTGTCGTCAATTGTTCTAGCCAGATGTAACCAGGTTTTGTTCATAGATTTGGGAAATTGTTTGATCTTCCAAGTAAGCTCTTTTTTTTGGTTCAAACGTTTGCCAAGTAAACAATGTGTTAAACTTTTACTGTTTTATAAGTCGTGCATTTGAGTCCACCGGTGTGGTCTCTAAGGTCGTTACACATGTGTGAAAATAACAAACCCAGTAACCACTCTTGTCTTTTTCTTTCTAGTTTTATTGTTGCAAATCAGTGCAACAGCAACTTGGAGTGCTTGTTACTGGTGGACATCCGTTTTCTAGACATATGTGTACTTGATCTTGGAGTGTGTGACGTCTTGTCGTCGGTCCCTCATGTAGCTAGAAAATCACAAACCTATCCTGTCCATCCACTATCACTGTCTATTGAAGTAAATGCCCAAAAAATAATCTTAATAGAAAAAGTAGTGTTAGCTAGTATTGGAATTAGCTTGTTAACATATTAGCTTCCTGTATCTTAACAAGTTCTTGAAGTAGTTGGCCAGGTAAACACAAGCCTTTCCTAAGCTCTGCTCTTCAAGCAAAGTTTGGGCTTTTTCTTTAAGCTTTTTAGTCTCTAGAGGTAACAATGTCAACACTTTCTCACACAGCATAAAGTCCTAATGACAGGTATAAGAGGGAACCAATGAATCCCTGTTGTAGTCTAATTCTTTGAGGGATGTCACTTATACTTTTTCCTCTGAATTTTAAAGAGCCTCTCAACAGCAGCAGCAGCTGTACTTTCCCCTCTAAGTGACTGAATATTGTTTATTTGTTTCCTTATTTATATGAATATAATTTGAATTCTCTGTTTTATATATAATATTTGCAGACAAGGAAATACAGACGCTTATAAACACAAACATACAGACAGACAGAGACACACACTTCACTTATGTCTCCAGATAATACAGATAAGACACAGAATATGTATTCAGACTTAATGTTTATGAAAATAAAGAAGCTTTAAATAGTCAACATGTCACCAGCATCTGGGTGAAGTTGATGTACATGTCAATGGAAAAATGGGTCAGAATGGCTAGAATTGTTTACTGGATACCTCCAGTGATTTAGAAGAAAGATTTCTAATGGGTTCCCATCACCCTAACATTGCACTATATTTGTCAGTACTCAAATATTTGGAAAAATAGGGGTAGAGCAAGACAGGGGGGGGCAATGGTGAGTGGCCACAACTGATACTGACCCCTCATACTCCCGTCCTATCTCTCCAAGCCTTACATGCCTATTTATAGGGGGAAATTGCGCTATGGAAAAATATGACAAAGCTGCATTCCATAAATAAGCTGGGAATGGTGGAAAAGAGCACACGGCTTGGTCCATGTAGGCCAAAGTGAAGGTTCTCAGGCTTAGCTTTGTATTGTGATTGTGTCATGGCAATTTTGCAGTCCCACTCTGTTAATGAGGAACAAGACAAAGCTGTCTTACAGTACTGTCACACTTGTATTGCTCAGAGCATGGTAAACAAGACAACATTTTATTTTTAATATGCACAATGATGGAAAGGTGCTCTCGTTTTATACATCGGCCTGGTCCTTCCCCTCTGGGGTTGTTTCTTTCAGTGTGTGTATTTGTTCTCAAGACAAAGGTCACACCAGCCAGAGGTGAGAACCATCTGATGACATCCAGGTGACACCCATGATTCACTGTGTCAAAGGTTACATTGATAAATCATTCAGCATGATCAACTCAAGTTAACCTAATAACATGTTTCTGGTCAAATGGGCTTTCATTACAGCATGATCAAAGACAGTTTCCCTCTCTATAGATGGATGCTAGATAGATAGATAGATAGGTAGGTTGGTTGGTTGGTTGGTTGGTTGTTAGATTGATTGCAGCTATCAAGAGTTTTTAATGTGGGTCTTTGTCAATCTGCAACATAAAATGAGCCCAGTGCAAATATTGCTGCTTGAACTTTTGTACCCTCAGCTGAGTATTTTCCACAGTATTTATTACTTTGGGGACAGACACTTTAGTTCACTGGTATTTAAAAGTTAAGTGTATTTATACTTTAAACAAATCATTTGTGATGCCCTGGTTATTCCTTTTGCAAGAATTGTGTGACATATAATGAATCAACCTGTACTTCAGAGAGTATGCCTCCGACATTGGAGTAGCAGAGCTAGCAATCATTGGGGGCACAGGTCCAGTTTTTTTTTTTTTCTTCTGGAAATTAGTTAACCAGAAGTGTAGTTTACATTGTCTAAATTAAAAACAATTTGGGATCTTTTAAAGACCCAACAAAAAGCTCAACAAAAAGAACATAGATTTCAAACACATTTTGTAGACATTCACGGCCCCCAGGGGAGGATGTCTATTTAATTTGGTGCTTATCCCCTTTCTTAAGTAGTGCCACCAGCATGTCTTTACAACTAATAGGGGCTGACCTCAGTCATTTCTAAAATCCTGGCTATGGCCTTGTGGACTAGCTCTTTTGCTGTGCATCTTCAATCCTTCATCCTCAGAGCCAGGGTTTCTCTCCTCAGTGACATTAGGCATTTACAGGTACCTGAGTCATCTGCTGCTTGGTTGTTTGGGGAAACAAAATAATCCTCCTTGTGTGTATGTGTGTGTGTGTGTGTGTGTGTGTGTGTGTGTGTGTTTTGCATCACCAAATCACATAAGTGTAAACTGAAAATGCCATTTACAGATCTAATTACACAACCATTATTCTCAGAACTGTTTTAGAAATCACAAACGTGAGCCTTTTAATGAGTAAAGCATTTCTGTTTTTGACCAAAGACAACATGCTTCCCTAACGGATGAAATTGGAAGTGAATTGACCTCCTACTCATGTGTGCAGTGTGACTATGTGCTGGACTACCCAGCATGCATCTATCCTCAGCCTAGACAGCCCCAGATGTCAGGCAGCAGTTGTGGCTTTTAGGACCCCAGACGACTGGTCCTAGCAAGGACACGCTCTCCCTGTGGCCTGCTGCCAACTTTCAGGCTCTAGAGGGTCCAGAGGGTCAGCCTCCCCACTCCAACTCCAGTCCCCCCTCACAAAACCCACTGCCATAACAGCAGCTAAGTAGCTATGAATAAACAGGCTGTAATATATATTTATGGAAGACAGAAGCTGCATTTTTGTTGTCGCTTGTGTGGTATTTTGTCTTTGTGGGAAACTGGAAAGTATGCATTCATCTTGTGGGACTTTGAGACAAAACGATTTGGAGTGAAGGCTACTGTGCAAAACGTGTGCAGAAGTGTGTGTGTGTGTGTGTGTGTGTGTGTGTGTGTGTGTGAAATTGACTGAGACAAAAGCAGACTTTAGATAGAGTTTAGAGAACACCAGCAGAGGAGTTTACATGGGTACAGTGCTCGTAAAGTGGCAACTTTTAGATCTTTGTTTACATAAAACATGGAAACTACCATCAGTTGGTAGGCTTGTGGTGTTCAATACATGTTTAAAATCACAATGACATTGTATTGTGGTATGAGTATTGTGATGATATTGTATCAGGAGGCGTCTGGTGATTCCCACCCCTATAAGCAACGCTTAACACAAAGTACAGCTTAGGCTGATGGGAATGTCATTAGTTCTGCAGGTATTTGGTCATAAATCAAAGTAAAACGGCTCCAGCGTGGCAAAATATTTGCTTAATACATGGCACTAGTTAAATATCAAGCCTAACGATTTCCATAGAAAATATATAGAATAGAATAAAGGGGACGGTGGGTGTATGGTTTTCCCTTTGCTGTCTCATCCATGGAATTTATGAAATGTCTTTCAACTTACATTATAGCCTATTGGACAGACTCCAGTAAAAACACTCTTAAATTTTGCATAAACATGCTTTTCATGTCTTCCTGTCATGTCTACTGAATAGCTTCCCATTCATTTTTATCCTGTGTGTCATTCTTTTCTTTTCTTGTAGCTAGGGACCAATGCGTCCTCTGTTCTCCATCTCCATCTCTAATAGTTGACCCACTGTGAGTAAACTCCGCTGTTGAAGGAGGTGATGAAAAGTGTCTGAATTTGAAGTTTTGCATTGTAGCTCACATAGATTCTCCCATTCCTCTTTTGTTATGCTTTTGTTTCCTTTCTTTTCTCATTTTTGTTTTACATACAATTAGTTACATTTGGTTCGTTGTAAACTACTATTAAGTTTTGAGATGTTTTTTTGTATTGAGTTTGAAACATAAGCCTCTATGAAGATATTTAGTAAAATACTATACAAATAATTTTGTATACATTGTACCTACATTAATTGGTCTATATAGTGCAGAAGTTAAAGATTTCAGGACTCCAAGAAGTTACTGGTCCTGGCCAAGAAATACCCCCTTTCCCATGTAACCACAACATCTTCTTTTTACACTTGGTTTCTTTCACAGAATAAAAAAACAAGATATAATATGTTATATTATATCTATATTAAGTTATTTCTCTATTTCCAGTATTTGTACTAAGCTAAGCTAACAGGTTGTCGACAATAGCTGTAAATTTACCGTACAGACATGAGGGTTGAGTAGAACTTCTCATCTAACTAAGAAAGATAATAAGTGTATTTCCCAACATTTTAAACTATTCCTTTAAATCATAAGAAACAAATACAGCAAGCTGAGATGTTACTTTGTACAAAACAAACCCTAAAACAAGTTGATTTGCTCTGAAATAAATAATGTTCGCTTCAGGGTGTTTTCCTTTGTTAGAACAGCTTAAGAGAGACAGGAAATGGGGAGAGAGATGGGACATGACACGCAGCAAAGGGCCTCAGGTCGGAATCGAACCCTGGCTGCTGACAAGGACTGAGCCTACATGGGGTGCACGCTCTACCGAAACGAATAATTTTAAAGTTAATTATCTCACTTTACTGGCATATTTCCTCAATCTTCATGTGTCATTCACCCATTTAAGATTAAAGTGACATTAGGGTCGACATTCATTGCTTGGAAACCTAAATCTGGAAGCTGTGTTTATAAACCTGACATGGGTGGAGTGGGTGCCATTAAAGAGAAGGAAGTGAGCATTGATCTGTTTGACTGTACTGTGTTTTGCTGGCCACTCCATTTGCCTTTCCCTCTCGAGCAGTTTAGAGTAATTGGTTGCTCAAAGACTTCTGAGACCTGATTGCTTTAACCCACTGAGGCTCTTTTTGTGCCTGTCCTAGTTCAACCCAACCCTCAGTGATAAAGCAACATGCTCTTATTTTAATTGACATCTTAACGGAAAGACTCTACTGTTAATGGACACTTTGAAAATAAGAGATTAAATATTGCCTGTCATTTGCAGAGTCTTTGTTATGATGGATTTCTGTTTTTTACATTATTAATACCACTCTCTGGGGATCTTACCCTGCACGCCTATTTGGTGTAACCTGAGAATATTTCTTGATGCATCAATTCTGCATCTAATGCTCACATTCTCAGGCTCTGTACACTGCACATCAGTGTGCTGTCACAAGGAAAACAGAGAGCTGCAGTGCTATAAAACTCTTGGTGATCAGTCCTCTCAGTAGGTGCTTGCCTGCACCAAAGCTGTTTCAGCAACATTAGCTGAAACAGCATGTGAGCACTGACTCAGTAATGTACCTGTGAAATAAACACACACACGCACACACACAGACACTCGTGCACCCATACACTCATGCACTCTGACACACGTGTATGCACATGTACACGTAAGCACACTGACGTCCTCAATTATTTACGCCAAGGTGTAACTGCATGCAAATGGCCCATTTGGAGACAATCTGATCACACAGCGGAGGCTTCGCCCGGTCTGTTCCTTTGCTCAGTGAGAATATCGCCGGGGCGGAATGGAAACTTCATTTTGCAGGGGCTAATATTAGCCTGGGCCTCTGGAAAATTCCTTTTAAATGATCACAAGCTGAGAAAAGGCAAAGAATTTGTTTAGCATTTTGCTTGACAGTATTCTCTGCATACACTGCAGTTTGCTTCTTTTCTATTTTTTTCCGTTGGTACAGCTCACGGGAGGGTCCTGGGAACACAGATGTGGAGGGAGGGAGGGCTAAGGGGACTCGTGATGAAATGTAGGACTGTCTGTCTGGCTGGCTGTTTGAGTTCCTGCTGGAAATGTTAACACTTGGTCTACCATTGCCCTGCATCCTTGGTCATTTAACTGATAAGGATAACAGATAGTCCTTCAGATCTCCTGGTGTCACTGATCTGGACTGGTCAAAGTTCTGGTCACACTGCTGCAATACTGAAGCCTCAGGATTATGACATTCACAACACTATCTGACATGAGTGATTTATTGTTCCTATTTAAAAGTGTAAAATACCATGTATACCACATGTATCTATCATACATGTGAAATTGTTACATGATAAATTGGACCAAAGTAGAAATAGCACTGCTCTGTTTGCTCCGTTGTATCTCTATCACTGCCTGACCTATAACTCCCTTGATCATTACATGGCCCTAACGTTATAACCTTTTTGTGTATCTGTGTATATGTGTGTGTGTGTGTGTGTGTGTGTGTGTGTGTTTGCTAGGAAAATCCCACCTGGCCATAGTTCAGAGGGTGAACAATGAGGGTGAGGGAGACCCTTTCTATGAAGTTCTGGGTATTGTCACCCTGGAGGACGTAATTGAAGAAATCATCAAGTCAGAGATCCTGGACGAGACTGACTTATACAGTAGGTTGCCCTTCTGGAAGCTCATATCTCCTTAGACTGTAAGAACTCAAGGTATCTCCAGCCTGTCACAGTAAGAGCATCAGTCTAACGTGTCCATTGAAACCAACTTCATGTTGGTCTAACTCATGCAGCAAATATGTCTATATATGCGTTTTTTCATTTATTTGCAAGGGCTTTCAAATAAACACAGCATTGCTAGGCTTTGACAAATGTTTTATGTCCATGGCACAAGATATCATAATGCAAAAATGGGACAAAAGGCATTGAGGAGCTGAAAATTGATTTCAATGACTACATGTAATGTGACAGTTGTTGTTTGTAGTGATGAACCCACAGATAACTGTCAACTGATCCTGTAGTTTTTCTCTGCTTTATGGAGTGTTTTAGCTTCTTTCAGGGCGGTATTTTGGTTTTCATAGACACAGTTTCCACACTACACTACCTGCTCAGCACCAAAATGCAGTCAGACACAGGGCGCAACTAGCTGGTGAACATAATGGAGCATTTAGCAAATTAATGTTGGTGTTGCTCCATGTCTGCTGGAGTTGTAAACAGAAACTGATTGCTAAGGCATTAGCCATAACTACTAACAAAACATGATTAACGTCAACCTTGACTTTACAACAGATGCCCAAAGTCAGCAAAAGCAAACAATGTTACTTTAAAGCTATAGTGCGTTGTTTCTGTCTCCCCTATGAGGAATTCTTAGTAATGACAAGAGAACTGCAAGCACATCCACATGATACAACTCTTCGATGACTGCCCACCACCCCCACCCCTCCGCCATACAGTTGCTAGTAGCCAAGGAGGACACAATCTTCTGAACATAGCCATAATGAGAAATGCAGAGAGCGTTGTGTGAAGGTGAAACTTTCTTAATTAGTTTTAGAGCAACTCATTTGGCAATGGCTTGAATGTAACAGACCTTCATTAATATCAAAAAGTTACGCACTAAAGCTTTAACTGTCCTCAGTTAACATTGAACTGTCAGACATTAGCATTGATTTGGAGTTGTGTTTGTGTCCTGACAAATGTTCTCCAACATTATCTCTTTTTGTAGCTCTGGTCTGCTCTCCATCAACTCTTGAGAAAATATCTGTCTTTTTAGCTAATAAATGTTCACCAGCTAGCAACTTTAACTCTCTGCCATTTGGCACTGAGCAGGTAGTTTACTGTTGGTTTTCATAGATTTGTTGTTGAAAACAGCTGCCTGCCGCATCTGGAAACAACCAGGATGAGATTGCAGAGAGTGAAACAAAACAATATGGTTTCAACAGGAAAAACCACAACAATGAGGTGAAAGACGCTAAAACGAGGAAGAACCTTTCCCATCACATTTAGACTCAATGCTTATAAAAAAAAGATCATATCAGCTTTAAAAATGCTTTCATCCCAATCCAAATATGGAAAATCAGTTTGTGTTAAAATGTTTAAATTAAGGTTTGTGGGCAGCTGAGGTGTTTTAGGGGATAGTACTCTTCAGTTCTATGTAGATAAAGAATTGCTTTATTTTTGTCATTTAAGATTAGATTAGATTCGCTTATTTGTGTGGACACCTAAACCTAAACAAGTAACAATGGTGAGAGTTTTTTTAACATAATTTCCCAGGGAAGAATTCATTTATTTTAATTTGCTTATTTATCAACTACTTAATAAAGTGTACCATATCAAACCATGAGCTGACTATACTGCTATATCTCTGATGGTAAATGCCTGCAGACATGGAGTACGTGCCAGTCTATTTGTTGCCCTAATACATATGGCTTTAAGTAATTCTAAGAATGTGGTAAGCTAACAATGTAGCCCCCTATAGCTCTCTTTTAGTTCTGAGAAGAACACCACTGCTACATTTCCGGAAAAAGCAATAAGCTTTGGGTAACTTAAGTTTAGTCACCCTATGACCCCGGAGGACGAGCTCACTATCTGTGGAGTGGCGTGGATCGACCTTTTACTGTTGCATTGTGTCTTACGCTCCACTTTTCATTCTCCCTCCTCAGCTGACAACAAGACGAAGAAGAAAATCACCCATCGGGAAAGAAAGCAGGATTTCTCGGCCTTCAAGCCTACCGACAATGAAATGAAGGTTAAAATATCACCTCAGCTTCTGCTGGCTACCCTGCGTTTCCTAGCAACAGGCAAGTGGGCTGCGTTGCTGCCTGACTTCCCCCAGTGTGCCCTCAACCCCTCACTGTGGGGAAAGTGTGTGTGTATGTGTGAGTTGTTTGTGTGTGCATGTGCCCGTACGGGCTTTGAGTTTTGGGGCAAGTGGGTGTAGGGAGGAGTGAGTATGTGTGTAGAATGAGTATCTGTTGTTGGTGTGTTTGAGGGAATGAGTTGTGAGAGGACTCACAACAAGTGTGTTGGTTTGCTTGTGCGTGTATGTGTGTGTGTTTGTTGTGTGTGAAGAGGTGGAAGGCCTCTCGGGAGCGCAGCACGGGATGTCTGTGCAGACTGCGTACAGATCAAAAAAAAAACGCAGGCGTCTATTTGCTTGCGTTTCATGCACTGGAGGTTACATGTTGGGATCTTAGCTCACAGCTTTAAAAACACCACCCTGTTTGCTTACACGCGTTCCTCAGTGACATCACACACAGCATTTTTGGTCTATGATGGGGGTTCTCACAGAAGTTGACATACTTAGTGTAAAATGTGAAATATTTCACCCGCTTTCTCTTGGGAAATGGATTTCAGAACAAGGCTGCAGATACTACAGCAGCCGCAGCAGTTGAATATGCTTCATTGCAGTTGGATTTGCTTCAGAACTTTGACCTAGCAGCTAAGCGTTGACTAAGTTCCTCTAAAGGCTATTAGGGAGTTTAGTTCCTGGTGGTGGAGCCAGCAGCCAGCTGACACATATCACCGCCGCTCAGTAGTCGAAGGAGCTGATTGGCCCATTAGGTGGTTGAAGCAGATCAGTCACAATCTGTATATAGTGTCATAAATGACTGTTATAAGTTATAAATGAGTTTTTGGTTTGTATGTTAGTTCGCTAAGACAGATGGAGAAAAACAAAGCCACAAATAAAAACCTGTTTATTGGACAAAAAGAAGAGCAGCAGACGAGGGATCCCTCTTCCTCGATGGACAGACATGGACTAGGTATCATATAGACATACGAGTAGAATAGAACAACAATCGTGAAATTACAATACGTAGAAACTAATTTCTCAACTTGTCGTAATTTTTTGTGTGATAGTTTAAAATCAGATTCACCAAACTATCTTAACTGCACAATGTTGTAGATTGCCTGTTCACGAGGAAGTGTGCATTCATGAGATTTTCATCATTAGCACAATCAACATCTCTGATATCGCTATAAAAGGCTACTTGTTTGGCTCTGCTCGTGACACAGAAGTGTAAAAAGAATTTTCATTTTAGTGAGACAGTGACAGAGAGGAGAGGGGAAAGAAAAGGGGAGGCCCACAGCACCTGGTGGACTACCGGGGCACGCCTGAAGGCTTTGTTAAAGTAAAATGAGCTTGTTTTTCTCTTGTCGAGAGAGTCAAACTGTTTGTACACGAACTTGGGAATTTTGTTTGTACCTAAGAGAAAAGTTCTAAGAACAAGAAAATTGGTGAATGCCACAAATTCACCTAAATGGTGCAAAGGGCCACTTAAGAACAAATGAGTTTGTAAGAGTAATTTTTGCAATAGGCCAGTTTTTGTCAATTTTGATGTTCAAGTCAATAAAATGATCAAATGTTCATCACAGTTACTGTGAAAGGTGACATTATCAAATTTCTTTATCATCCAACTGGCTCTAAAAATATCTAATTTCTGACAAAAAAAATAATTTGCTGTGTACTGTTAATATAAATACTATGAGCCAATATATCACAGACTTTTTTAATAATAATTGAATACATTTCTATAGCTCTGTATCATAGACACCCAAAGCCCTTCAGGGGGAAGGACTACTCTCTACCACCACCAAGGTGTAGCACCCACCTGGGTGATGCACGGTAGCCTTACGACGCCAGACGCTCACCACACATCAGCTCGGGAGAGAGGGGGGGGAACAGTGCTAACCGTTGGGCCACCGTGCTACTAAACATTTTAAACTTTTAAATGTTGATATTGATATCAGCCCCATGTGTATGTGTGCTGGGCTATAATATTTGCTTTAAAAAATCCTAAAGAGATTTCAAAAGTAACACGCATGGGAACAGCAAGGATTGTGGGAGAGTTATATGTGTAGAGCAACAGTTTATACATCGTCCCAAAATTCATTGTCCTAAAATCTCATATTTCATCTGCTATAATTTTGCTCTTTAATGTTTTATGTAAAGCACTTTGAACTGCCCTGTTGCCGAAATGTGCTATACAAAAAAAGCTGCCTTGCTTTGCCTTCAAATTCCTTACCGTCTCCCTCCCTGTCTCTCATTGGTTCTTCAGAGGTAGAGCCATTCGCACCGGTGCAGATGTCAGAAAAGATTCTTCTGCGCTTGCTGAAACACCCCAACGTCATCCAGGAGCTGAAATATGATGAGAAGAACAAGCGGGCACCGGAGCACTACCTCTTCCACAGGAACAAGCCCGTGGATTATTTCATCCTCATAATGCAGGTATGTGGGCACAATGAGATGTAAAGTGAAAGACTTATTGTCAATGACCCCCGATTTACAACACAACATGAATTTACAGCACTAAAGACCAATATCTCATTTGTTTAGAAAGTATTCCTACCCTAACCAAACTACACTATACATTACTAACTAAACACATTGAAGACAGGGACATGCTGCTGTTAGTACTAAAAGCTATTGTCTTCCTTGTTCCCGCAGTTTATTAAAGTATAGCCATTCATGTAAGGGGCCATCCACACGGAAACACTTTTTGGTGCAAACGTTCAAATCGTTTTGACCGATCGTAGAAACTAATCCTTTAAACGCACTGCCTGAAAACCTTTTTTTTTTAATTTTTTTAAACTGGTCCCAGGGTGAAAACATTCAAAAACGACTTCTTTTGGACGGCAAAGCCGCATACTTTGGCATGGTTGATGTCATCACCGCACCCCCCGACCTCTAGCTTTCAACCTCTTATTACGCAATGACGTCTCATAACAACAACAATGGCGGACTACATGCTTGTGTTCCTGCTGGAGAAGATATTGAGCCTTTTAGGGTTACTAGGGAAAAACTTATATACTGTCAGTTTGTATAATACGCACAAGCTTTAAGCGCATGCTTCACCTCTTCTTCTCCATTTGTTGGTGAATTTCTGTAGCAGAAACAGCGCCACCTATAGGTCTGAAGTAGTGCATTGAGTCATACACAAATGGATCCGTTTGGACACAAATATTCTTGATACCATGCAAGCGAAGATGTGAGGAAAAAAAGATTGTTTTGGTACGTGTGGATCTGGCCTGAGAGCTGTACTGCAGGTTTGTCCCACACAGGGGTCATACGTCATAAATTAGTTCTAATTAGAAACACCACAAATAGAAAGTGAAATATATGCAATTCTGTGTTTTTGTGTTATAAATGAACCAAATTTCAGACAGTAGAGCATCCGTCATAGGTGCATAGGTAGTCATAGGTAGTTATCACTGTCACTGTGTCACAAGCCGAAGCATTAAGAGTTTGTTGTAGCAACCAACGTAATAATAAATCGTCTTGCACATAGCGCATTTCATGAGTAGTAGTATTTCAAGTATAGGGGGACAAGGGGGAAGAAAATAGTAGGCCAACACAGACACGTAGGAAGGAGGACATAGTTTTATGCAGGCCACTGACGTATAGACATATTACATACCCTATGGGCAATTATTGGTTTGTTATGAATCATTTGCAATTAAAGTAAAGGAAAGGGGTGGTGGGGGGCTGGAAGAATATATATATCTGAGTAGGTAAAACTAGCAGATTTTGGAGAGGGTAAAAGTGTACAGTAACTATAAAGCTGTAGCAGAAATCCTAGATAGAAAGGGTAATTAACACAAGGCCCTAATGCTCCAAACTGAAAATGTGCAATTGAGAGTTAACTAAAAATAAAAGAAGTGTAATAATCATTATTATTATTCTTGGTTTAACATGTGGACAAGCGTAGTTTGCTGAACTCTTTGTCGCCACTGGGTCTTTCCATCACAGGGGAAAGTGGAGGTGGAGGCAGGAAAAGAGGGGATGAAGTTTGAAGCGGGGCCGTTCTCCTTCTATGGGATGTTGGCTCTGACAGCCTCGCCAGGTAAGACCTCTAACCAGCCCATCTGGGTTCGGTCCAAAGTCCAGTACACTTTCTCAGAGTGTTTTAACAAAGATTTTTGTCAGTTCAATGTTCCGTAAATCCCCCGTTGTGTTGTAACGTTAATTAATTTTTAGTAAACTATATGTAATGCAGCTTTGCATGCAGGTTTTCTCGTTTTTATGAAGATCTGGGCCATTCATATTGGACTCTACTGTAGCTCCAATAAAAAGAAATCACAAAGAGCTTGGGCACCAAACCTTACTGCTTTTTCTGGTGTTGACTGAAATATATTCATAGCACCGTATCAAAATACTACTTTCTATTTATTCTTTGCTCAGACAATTTCTTTTGCCAATTTTTGACTGGACCATGTTTCAGCAAAGTCATTGTACAGCTGTTTCTGTTTGTGCTTGTGATAAAGTTTAACATTTGAGAACTTTCCTCCTTGTGTTGAATAAAAAAAATGGTTTTGTTGGAATGTTGACATTCCTTAAAGTATAATTAAAAAAAGGACTGTTTTGGTATTGGAACTCTGGTATTTTATCAACGCTAGTATTGAAACACTCACATAGTGTACCTATTTCTTTGTTCAAACTTCAAGATCAGTACAAATTGCTTGCTGGGCAGATGTTGGAAATAATTTTAGCAGCAATAAACGCAATTTGCCTTCACCATACATCATGTTGTTCTTTGTGTCACCAAGCCGGCAAAGTACGGATCAGTTCGGGACCTTCTGTGATTAAAAGCCTACATTCCCTTTGATGAATGTTTATAAATACTGCAGTGACATCATGAGAAAGCGTCACCTAGTGATCCTCTCAGTTCATTCATAAACTACAGTACTATTCTCAGCCCTTTTCAACTTTTCTGATTCCCATTGGGGGTGAGATCTGAGAGACACCTACTGGTGAAATAGTAGAATGATCATGTGTGCAGGCGCTCTGAAATCAAATATTTTTAGGAAAAGACACGTGTTGCTGGTGCTTCTCTACCAGATGTAATCCAGGTTTACTATATGTGTGTATGTGCACTGATTATGTCTATACTTTGACAGACTCTCCTCTTTCTTCTCCTTTTTTTTCCATATCTGGTATCTTCCTTCTGTCCCACCCACCCAGTGCCTCTGTCCCTGTCTCGTACATTTGTGGTCAGTAGGGCTGAATCATTAGCAGGATCTCCAGGTACTGTTGCCTTTTCCTTTTATGACACCATACTAATACCATCCCGTCGACTAATAAGATGTAAGAGTTTGAAAAATAATAACGTTTGTGCTGAAAACTGAGATTGTTTTCAAAGTTAACCCTGCATGCTTTGTGTAAACATACACGTTTTGATCCTCATTGTCGAGTATGTTTTTGTGACCAATAAAAGGGGTTGATGCCTCAAAGTCTGTTTGTACCTGAATGCAACATGCACTTTATATTCATGCGTTAATAAGTGAAAGAGAAAGCAGGAGAGAGGAAACCCGATTTGGATTGAGACTTAACACCCTCATCCCCTGAGCCATTAGTCAAGTGGCTGAATGGTGTTAGAGACTGGAGGCCCCAGAGCGGACCCAGGCTCCGCCCCCTCTCGCCCCTAACCTTTAACCCTCTGACTACATAAACAAGACCTACAGTTACAGCCCCCTGCCGGACACCGCTGAGAGCACATACAAAGACGTGCACGTACACACATATGTTCACATGCACAGACACATGTACACAAACCTCACACACTCCGCACATAACTACAGACATGCTGCCACAAACACAAACACACCCACATGGATCCGGAAATGCAGTTGAACAAAAACATTCTCTTCCTCTCCTCAGCAGTGACCTGCAGTGCACCTCTAAAAGCGTTTTATTTCCACCCAGTTTGGCGCCCCTCTGCGTTTGAGTGTGTGTCTGCATTTACGTAAATGCATTATGTGTGTCTCCTTAACACACCTTTGTCTTTTCGTTTTGACCTGGTCCCTGCGGCCCCTAGAAAGTGGAGTACTAATCCGCAAGAGTTCACATGCCAGGTCTTTGGCCCACTGCGCTTGGTCCACACACACACACACACGCACACGCACATGCACACGCACACACACACACACACACACACACACACACACACACACTCCAACATGGGATTACATACATTCCAGTCGCGTAGTAGCATTAGCGTTGGCCAAGCCGTTTCCACTTTGTTGTGTGTGATTTTCACTAGGCTTCTTTAAGAAGTGGAAAACATAATCTGGCTTTAATTAAAAAAAAACAAGAAAAAAAAACAGAACACGTCTATGTGGTAGCACATTGATGGAAGCAGCATCACTGGAGACCACTGACTCAATACCTGCTGTATGAAAAACTCCCCTCACCTAAAGCGTTATGTAGAAATTAGATTTCCATACATCACAACAAGCATCCGTACTTATGTTTAAAACTTAAACACTGAAAAATGTCACTAATACACTTTGGTGCTGCTGAAGCTCTTGAGCAGCTCAATAAAATTGTGAGTAAGAGCAGGACAATATGTCTAAATAGATGATGTAGTGGACTTGCTACTGTGATGATGAAAGCTATAGTTTCTGTCGCCACCACGAGGAATTCTAAGTAATGACAACAAAACTGTCCGCGCATCCACTTGATACAAGCCTTCCGTGGTCACGCGCCGCCCCCACCCATCCTCCACACAGTTGCTAGTACCCAAGGAGAACATGGAGGATTAAAAAAAAATAATGGACTCTTCAAAAGAGGTAATTATCTCCACTCGAGCTTCTGCACGGGAAAGTCAGAGGAGGACACAATCTCCTGATCATATCCATACTGAGAAATACAAAGAGAGTTGTATGGAGCTGATAGTCTTAATTAGCTTCAAAGCAACCCATTTGGAAATGGCTTGAATGTAACGGACGTTCAATGATATCTAAAAGATACGCAATAAAACTTTAACAGATACAGGCTATGATTTCGTAGAGCACCTAACCACACATAACCAGACAAAAACATTGATGAATACCAAGTTTCAGAGCAGCAGGGATGTGAAAGACAAGTGATTGCTGACCGGCACCTCTGTTTATTAACAACAGAATCTACAGCTAGCACTAAACAAAGTACAGCTGTGGCTGAGGGGAAAACATCACGCATAAAGCAAAGTATTGAACAAATTGACATTTTTTGACTTGATGATTTTGACCTGATGATTTAGAAGAAAAGTCAGAGCATCACCAAAGTTATTAGAATTCCTTCTGCGGGGGTGACCAGATAACTCTGTTGGTAGAGCTACATACATAGAGATTTACTCCTTGACGCAGCGGGCCATGGGTTCGACTCCGACCTGCGGCCCTTTGCTGCATGTCTTTCCCCCTCTCTCTCCCCTGTCACGTCTTCAGCTGTCCTGTCAAAGAAAGGCCAAAAAATGCCCCAAAAATGATAACTATACTGTGATTTTATACTGTGGGGGAATGGTTATAGAATGCCAACCATGTAGTTCTTGTGAAGAATTGTAATTGCAAAGCCACAAAGTGAACCTCATGGAGGCGCTAGAAAAAAAAGAAAAGAGGATCACCAAAGCCATTAGGACTCATCATCGGGGCTGCGCACCACAGCTATCTGTACCATATTCCATGGAAATTCATCCGATAGTGGATGAGTTATTTCGGTCTGGACCAAAGTGGTGGACTGGCCATCCAGAGCCATCCTGCTGGTGCGGCTAAAAATGAGCGCTGCCAGTTCTTGCAGCCAAATGAGGTCACGTTAACCCTGTACAGTCCTCTCCTTGTTCTCAAATTCTGCTCTCTGATATGACTGCCCCAGAGACACAGACAACAACAGGAATACAGAAAATATGACAGCCCAGCATGTGAAGTGTGTGAGGAATCGGATTCCCTTATAATGCCTTGCCTTGCCTTGCCTATAATAAGTTCTTGCAGAGAGTAGACTGCGACACATGGTCTTTGTTGCAGTACAAATGTAGTTTTGGGTGTTGTTTTGTTTCTGCATGTCTTAACAAGTTCTGGTTCTGAAAGAAACACAGTCAATGAAACAAGAAAACAATCTCTAATAAGCTAAAAGGTCGGATTTTTTTTCTGAGATACTTTTGGATTAGGCTACTACTGATTATGAGTCTGACTGTATTCTCCTCCTCTATCACCTCCTTACAGAAAATAAATCTCCTCCACGTCCGTTTGGACTCAACCACTCAGACTCCCTGAACAGGAGTGACCGTATAGACGCCATCACCCCGACTCTCGGCAGCAGCAACAACCAGCTCAACTCCTTCCTGCAGATCTACGTACCTGACTACTCAGTCAGAGCGCGCACAGACCTGCAGTTTATAAAGGTGAGAACCAGGGGGGGAATGTACCTGAGTACATTTACTCAAGTACTGTACTAAAGTACAAGTTTGAGGTACTTGTACTTTACTTGAGTCTTTTCTCTAGATGACACTTTCTACTTTTACTCCTACTACATTTCAGAGTGAAAAATAGTATTTTTACTCCACTACATAAATTTGACAGCAGATTTTTGCTCACAAAACACATGCAGTTTATTAAATACAATGTTTTATTATAAATTAAACTACCCAGCAATATACAGGCCTAGCTGAACTGATTAGTTGATTAAACACTTAGTTGAATGACAGAATTGTTGAGAAATATGAGCATTGAGTACTTTTACTTAAGTACATTTTCTTGACACTACTCACATACTTAACCTTAAGTTACAATGCAGGACTCAATGCAGGACTTTTACTTGTAACAGAGTGGCAATAGTACTTTTACTTAAGTAAAGGACCTGAATACTTCTCCCACCACTGATGAGAACACACAGATGAGCAAGAAAGGCAAACTGAGGCTCATACATAGATGCTGCACATGGCTACTTGGTAAATCATTAATTAGACAGTTAAAAAGGGGCTCATTAGAAAATGTCTAATAAGAGATCTGACACGTGAAGACTGACAAATCAACAAATCAATTCATGAGTCATAGACCACATTTCAAAGCGGTTTAATAGTTGGTATCTACTTGGACAATAAAACAAATGATTGAAAAAATGATGTACAAATCAAAAGCTTTTGTATCTATAATTTGATCAAATTAAGGATCATTCATTATGGAAAGAATGAAGTTTTTAGAATGTATCAACTCATTTTATATCCTTTATTTAATCCTAAATTCCCAAATGAATATTACTATTTGTTTATCAATTTGGCAACAATGTTTTATTAAAAGAAATGAAATAGACTGACCAGGTAAGTTTAAAGCTGCACTTATAAATTTATTTATATAAAAAAAAATAATAAAGGAACATTGTGTAACATTGTACTTGATGATTACATTACTTATGATCAAAAACTAGCAAGTCAAGAACTTTGCAAACAAACCCAAACACAAATGTGCAACAACAAGACTAAACAAACCAGCTAATATTACTGACTGGTTCAACAGCAAGATGGTCAGCTCGCCGTCTGTCTTGCAGCGTTTTACTTTGCAAAGCTCTCGCCAACAACTAAAAGCCCGTCCGAAATTTACACTTGTCCGGAAGACCTCTTGCTTGGTCACTCTCTCCTTTTCTCTTCTTAGCTTCCTCCGTCAACGTCCTCTTCGGTCTCTTCGCCTCTGCCATGATGTCCGTAGCGGCTGCTGAACCCGGGTTCCGTTGCCCGCTTGCCCGGCTCTGGTTCTGGCACTACACTGGCGCCGCCAGCATTCCCCCCCGCCCCAGCCTGAAAGCCTCCTCCTCCCAGCGGTCCAAAGCTACTGTGCTAGCGGTGTAAACATCAACACTCCCCCGGTGCTCTGACCTCCCAGTCCTGGCAGCACGGCTAACCGAGCTAACAGATAGCAGCAGTTAGCGGTTAGCCTGAGTTAAAGCTTTCTGTTCATCAGGAAATTCCCCAAATCACTGAGAGTCGAGGCAGAGCAGCCAGAGGACATCAGAGAAAACCAGAAAACAATTCAATCATAATATTATCCAGTTTCACAAAAATCAGTCGTAGTGCCGTAAAGCGTTAAGCACTTCGCGGGAGATTGTACTCGCTCGCCAAAGTTACATAGTGCGAGAACAGGCCATCAGGGGGCAAAAGCGGGAATCCCTAATACAAGTCAGGGTAGCATAAAAATGATTTTGAAGCCCACTCTGCAGGTCCCTTCAGGTCTACGGATCGTTTTAGTGTCTTTCAGCTCCCAGTTTTGGCTTCATGGTCCGAAACGTCGATGTTTTGCCTCACTTTATCATCTCATCAGTGTTGTTTCAAGGCGCAGAAGGCAGCTGTTTTCCGTGAGAAAGCTCTTGAAACAATTGTATACTACCTGCTCCACGTATAACAGCGAGCACAGTTAGCACCAAGCTGGTAAACATAGAGGAAGATTTAGCAGCTTAAGAGACAGATTTTTACCTCCAGAGTTAGTGGAGACCAAAATCTGAGCTAAAACAGAGTGAATATTGTAAATGTAATAATATAATACTTACATTCATCAGGTGGCCCGCAATAAGACTCCAAATGAATGCTAGTGCGGGTGCTGGA
The DNA here is from genome assembly GCF_013103735.1 of Etheostoma cragini. Taxonomy (NCBI): domain Eukaryota; kingdom Metazoa; phylum Chordata; class Actinopteri; order Perciformes; family Percidae; genus Etheostoma; species Etheostoma cragini. Next base: position 23,717,411 of record NC_048408.1, read on the forward strand.
TGTATAAATAGGTGATAACAACATGTCAATATTGTCTTTTGTTCTGCTGCCCCCAAATGGCCGAACCACTCAATGAAGGCATTTTTTAAGATTTTAAAGATTTTAAAAGATGTTTCCTCATGTAGACATCTATTAACCTAAGTAGCATAGGTTGTGTCACTCTGGGGCATTTGGAAAAAGAAAATGGAAAAAGAAAATTATAAAACATACATGTTGCACATGTTTTTTTTCACGCACATACACCAACCAGCATGCACACATAAATACACACATGCGAACACATGAAACAAAGGCTTGGGATGAAAAATATGTTTTCAGAAGCGATAAATACATTTTATAAAGATACTGATTTTGCAGGTCTAGGGTTGTCAGGCAGGTCACTCTGGGATGACCTGCAAGTACCCAGCAGCCCGACCAGCCCAATCAGTCCCAACCCTCTGCTGTGACAATTTACCTCCTCATGCCTCCATCCTCTGTTTCCTAGGTAACACGCCAACAGTACCAGAACGCGGTAATGGCATCACGGATGGACAAAACTCCCCAGTCGACAGACAGTGAGTTCACTAAGATCGAGCTCACGCTGACGGAGCTGCATGATGGAGTGGAGACCCCCGCTGTTGTCACCACCACATCCATCACCTCTGTCACCACCCCTGCCGTGTCCGTATCCGTGGCCAACGAGACTTCCTACCTGCTCAACCAGCAGCAGAACTGTGTGGGCCTCAACAGGAGTAACCACAGCGCCCACAACGAGGGACCCATCTAGCCCCCGCCGAGCCCGGTGGAGACCCCGACCCTCCACCCTGTTTCGCGGACACACGGACACATGGACACACGGAGCGGTGGCTTAGATGGAGATGAGGGAAAATGGGGAAGCTGAGGCGGTGGACTGAGGGTTCTGCTCCAACCAGTAGCCCCGGTCAGTCACTCAGTCACTCAGTCACTCAATCAGTGGAGCCCTTTCATGGAGGGGTAGCGGGGAAGACAGGTGCTGCGTCACCCTGAACGCCCCAACCTGAACGCTGTCAGAATCCCTGCTGTACTACACCCTCTGTGCACTCGGACAGTACCTGTGACTGAGCTTCTTTTTTGGGACTGTTTTTCTGACACTTTAATAGCTGTGACTTGGACTAGAGGATGACAGAGCGCATGCAAACCCTGTCCCTTTCCCCTAAACACAACCACACACACAACATAACACAACACTCTGTGTTTTCTCCTTAGGCCAAAGACTTTGGTCCCCCCTTCTAACACTGGACACAGACTGTTTTTGCTCACATACACACATATTCAAACACAGTCACATTCTCAGATACACACGCACAGAAATGCAGCTTCCCCACCCGTGAGTCTTTCAGGGAGGCTCAGTCGTTGTTGATCCCATCAGCGAGGACTCAAACCCAAACAAGCAGAGAGAGCGGTTGGTCAAAGACTGTACCAAAAACCGCTTTGAAAGAATCCGTTAAACCACGAACCAAGAATGTTTTCCTGTATTTATTTATTTTATAATATTGTATGTATATATGTATGCGTGGAGACATGATATGACATAAACTAGCACACGACTGTGCATGTACACAAAGGTGTACGTGGGGCAAACGTGTCATATCAAAAAGGACATGCTACATATATGGAGACAAACATCCATTCATGTATATGAGGAGGTGAGGGTCTTTTACAGATACAGTATGTATATTACAGATCTTGTTATTTTTACTATTATCCTAAATCAGGCTTATGGTACACTATCTTTTTCACCTTTAAACAATCACACTATTGCCTTTAAGAGAAATCATAAAATTAATTATTTTAACAAAGTGCAATGAACAGAAATTTATTTAAGAGATGATTATGATAAAAAAAATCACTGTATTATACATTGACAGATATATTTGTATGTATGTACTGTATGTATGTATGTATATTTGTTTTTTGAAAAATGCTAAACTGCAGCCATCCACAAGCAAAATTGTCCTTAGTCAGTCTCTCTTTCTCCTGGTCTCTTTCATGTTTTTGCATCCTTTGACCTCAAACACAACGTCTACTATACGTTCATGTGGGAGTAATGATGCCTGGACCATTCACCATGATGTAGTGGGGAGGGGGATGGGGGGGCGGTCTACCAGGTGGTGGACGTGTCAACAAAGCACCTATGCATGTGGAGGCTATGTGTCTTTTTTTGTTGCCAATTTTAAGCATAATCAAACTTGATAATTGCACAGTATTAATGACCTCATCTAACATGTTGAGCATCATCAACGTCACAAAAAGTAACCTCGACATTAAACATGTCCATGAATGATACACAGCTATGCTTTTCCACTGTTTATGTGTGTGAACGTTTGTTTTTTATTTTATTTTTATTTTTGCATGTGTGTGTCTACAACACACAGGCCGGCAGTTCAATTCATATAAATGCTACTTTTTGACAGCAGTGAATGTGAAACAAACTAGACTTTACTTGTTTTGGCTCCCCACACAATGCAGATTATAATCCATGTTTAACAATTCTTGAGTTTATTCAAATCAAAATCTAAAATATTCCTCACAATGTTTAATGTTATTAAAACAGATATTTATATTGAGTTTATCTTAGAAAGACTGTAGCTATGTATGCTTATTTTTCAATTTCAAGACCACACAAATAAAAAATAGTTTAACATCGTTGGAAACAAGCTATATTGCGTTCCTGCTGGCAGTTAAGACAAGAAGATTAATGCCACTCTCATTTCCACGTTACATTATAAAGGTAGTCAGCTGCTTGTTAGCTTAGCCTAGCATATAAACTGGAAACAGGTACAGTCCTCAGACACATGCATTCATTCTCTCTTTTACATTTTTGTCACTTTTTAATGTATTGGGACCTTTTATGAAGTTTTTTCCAAAGTTGTTTGATATTTCTAATGATGATATTTTCATCTTATTTTGAAGGCCCATTTTTTGTGATGAAAAAACTGAAAATGGGTCAAATTTGACCCGAGGACAACATGAGGGCTAAGAGATCTTTGGGCTTTGGCAGAAAGGGGGGGGAGGGACTGAGAATTCATGTTCAGATTCTTTGGCTAAAATCTGAATCTTCACAATCCTGCCTGCAACACCTTAAATGTTCAATAATTAGCTAGTTATATCGTGTTTGTTAAATTCACACACAAAACAAATCTGGATAAAGACACTGCACATAAAACATTGTGATTTTTACAGTGTTGTACAACTATTTCTTATCAGTTAGTTATTTCTAGCTAAGTTATTTCTTAATAGTTAGTAATCTTTAGTTTGTATATGCTAAGCTAAGCTTGTATCTCCCAACTCCTGCTTTATATTTAACACACAGACATTAAAGTGGTCTCAATCTTCTTATCTAACTCTTGACAAGAAAGCAAATAAGTGTAAATGTTAAACTACTCTTTGAACTCTTTTTTATTTTTATTTCATTAGATTTGTTTTGCTTTAGTACCTTCTTGCCCTTACTGTTTTACCTCATAAAGACAGGAATGATTTTGAAGATACTGTATGTGTGCTTGAATTTTTTCCTAAAGTTACACACACTTCTGTAGGGGTGTAGAATTTTAACTCTTTCGCTAAACAATTACTTTGATTGCACTTCCAGGCCTTTTTGTAGACATTCTGTGTACTGTATGCTGGCAGTTTTCTGGCCACCTCAAAGCCAACAGTGTCCCATAGCTGAATTTTTTTAATATTCAGTTGCAGTTTGTAACCACTGGCGGGCGCCAGGGTTAGTTTCCACATGTAATCTAATGTGTGTGTGTGTGTGTGTGTGTGTGTGTGTGTGTGTGTGTGTGTGTGTAAGGCGCCTGAAATCAGCACACATGGAAAAACAGCCTTTCCATCTGCTTAGCTGTGAGGGGCATCTCTGTTGGTTAACCAGAGAGAGAGAGAGAGAGAGAGAGAGAGAGAGAGAGAGAGAGAGAGAGAGAGAGAGAGAGAGAGAGAGAGAGAGTACTTCTGCATTGTTTGCAGCTGCGTCAGTTGTTGGTATTTGTTCATTTGAAAGTGCTCCTATGCAGCAGGCCCGCTCCTGCTCTGCAGGGACAATCACTCCAGAGGTACAGCAAGGAACGAGGATCAGAATGGAAGACTGTGCTTGGGACATTCTGCTTCACAGACTTTAGTGCCTGACAGGAGAACAAGAGGCATGATGACCATACAAAAGTCCAGGAACAGGAAACACTGGTGGACACATCTGCTAGCTGTGACTGGGTTATTTCAATATTCTGTTATACACACATTATATAATTCTCTCACACACTCCATCCTCTGCTGAACACAATATTTTCATCCTTCCATTATGTGAGAGCTTTGCAGGCCTGTGTTAATTGGTCTTTTTGTCCATCCCAATGCTGCTACTGTACCCGCAATGCTTCCTCTACCTTACGAAAATGTTTCCATCACCTCCAGCTGGTGGTTTAATAAAAAAAGTGAATGATTAACAAACAGAGAGTTGATGTCAAGTCAATGTACTCAATCTAAAGCTCTATCCCAGGGGTCTTCAAGGTTCTTTAAGCCAAGGACCCCTTAACTGAAAGAGAGACAGAGCAGGAACCCCCTACCACACATATTTTCTAAAATTAAGTTGCATAATAAACTGCTCCTACAATAACGAGTAGGATGGCCTAAATCCTTAATACATACATTTTTTTGTGCAAAGAATACTGAGCTATTAAAGTAGCCTTATAATTGTTGGCATTATTTTAGAAGTTATGTTTTTATGTTACACATACTTTGACACAGTGAATCCTTATTAACTGTGTCTTACCTATAGGCCAGTCAGCACTGGGGGTTTATATTTTCTAATATGTTGGATTCATGTTGTAATTTTCAAACAAAATTCTTTTTCTTAAAAATTAACAATTATTTGGAGGCCAAGCTGCCTTGATTCTGAAGACCCGCTGTTGAAGATCCCTGCTCTTGCCTACTAAATATTTCTAAAGCTTATTTTTTTTGGTATGCTTTAGTAATTAAAACAGGCGATTCCTAAATATATGTCTTCTGACTAATATACACACACTTGGTATTGATACTCACACCAGAGATGGTTAAATATAGGAATTAAAAATTCAAAGTTGAGTTCCTAAGCAATGAAGTGCACTGTTATTCAATGCAACACACCAGGATTTTGCTGCTACAGCCTTCCTTGGTCTGGTACAGTCTGGATCAACAGATGTTCATATCCAGGATAGAGCCCGACATCTCCTGCTTACCTTCCGCTCTCTGTTTGTTCATTAAAATCCTTTGATACAGGAAACAACTAACTTTGAGCTAGCAAGCTAAACACTACAAAAGGGCAATTTTTAAAGAAAATTTGGATCATGTTGTAAGGCCGGCCTACTTTGTTTTATCATTGAATGATTGTAAAGATTGACAAAGAATATGTTTACGGCGTTTATAATCTAACTGGGTTGTTCTGGTAATGATTGGTGGAGATTGCTAAGGATGATTTACGCAGCATTTACTGAATTAAAATGCCACAAGGTGAACCTGGAGCCTAGTGATTGCCCGGTTGGTAAACAGCAGAAGTAACATATAGACAAAAAAACAACAAGGTATTATGAAAAACTATCTTTATTCTACATTTTTATGTAATTTACCTCAATGTACAGTATGTAGGATCATTTCTGAAAAACAAAAAAAAACACTGTTCGGGAGAACTTGAATGGATATGAATAAAACGAGAGATTACTATAGTTTAGAAAATAAAAGGTGATTTTTTTGGCACCTGTTAACGTGGATGTATTTGGAGCATCACAACAATGGATACAAATCTTCTAAAGCAGTGTAACCTGTTCACCAGCTAGTTACTTCAAAGTCTGAGCGACAGACTTCTGCGGTACTTTATAAAAAATTAACCCCCAAAAAAAAAAAAAAAAGTTATTTGGAAAAGAAATAATATGACAAGGAAATGGAAATGTCTATTTACAGTTCTGTAAACCAAGCCCATTTAAAAACACTAACTTAGAAAAATAAAAATAACCCAAAGTATTGATTACAAGTAACATATCTGTTGCGATTCACATATCTCGTCATTGTACATTTCTTTTTTTTTTTATTATTACAGTTTTACAGTTTTTTTTGTCCCTGTTTAAACTACAATGACAAATATCAAAAAAGCTTTTCCTAAAATGATGCAGTCCACATCGAATTAGAACCAATGCTACCATAAACACCATAGCAGAGCGGATATGCTTATTTTCACATGCATATACAAAATATGCAAAGAAAAAACTATTTCCTATTAGCAATGCAGCTGCCTCACATAGCATATCCAATCATTCTACGTTCAAGAAACAAAATCAAATTGATAATACAAATATTTCACTTGTAAAGAAAAAAAAAAGAGGAAAACAATAAAATAGAACTGCTGTATGTATATCTTAATGTCCTACAAGCTTTTATCCAATCGCCACAGAGTTAAACACCTTCACGTTTCTCCACACCACATCAAGCCAAACCAAAAATGATGTAAGAAGTAGACGGCATGTTTCTTCCCTTTTGTGGCCTCGATGAACAGGCCGTTTCAACACTTACAGTACAGGACTGACACAGCATGTCGAGACTAAATATAAAAAAAGGTGAGAAAAGTTACAAAACTTACAGGATGAACAGGATGTTAAAAAAAAGGAACAAAAAAGTCACCTTGTTTGAAATTGCTGGTGTTCTGCAACACTGATGCCTTTTTTGCCAGGCACACCTGGGTTAAAGGCCCTGAATACATTTTCTCCATCAGATTATCACTATGGGGTCTTACATGAAAACATTGTTTTCTGGCAGAATTTGGGCAGTTCTGTTATTTCACATGAGAAACATCTGTTTTTCTTCGTGCTTCTCGCACTCATTTGAAGTAGGCGGGGCTCCTCCGGAAAAAAAATGTGATGTCACAAACGTCTGTTTATCAGGATTTAGTAACATTTAAATCTAAATTGGATGACAAAATTTGCGTCCAAATTTAGTAAAACATTTTAAACTTTAAGAAAATGAATTTTACAGCAACTCACTACTGTTTGGCAAATATTACAAGTCGGTTTGAACAGTTGGTGGTGCTAATTCTCCAGCCCGGTGCCATTTAAGGATTTGCAGAAGAAGAACATGCAGCGAAAGAATGTCATTGAAAGAGCGGCATTCAGCCCTCCAACGAGTAAAAAAACAACAGGTTAGGTTAGGGGTCTCCTCATCATTTGATGTTTTTCTGTCACAATTGTTAATCTCTTCAGTGGTCACATGCTTCTTATCACACATTGTGATGTGTTGGCAATGTGTGTTTCCATTGCACTTTGTCCCATTTTGCTGGTGCTTTGCACCTCAGGCAAGCATAAAACTTCTCTGTTATATTTCAACATTTCTTCACGTTTCTATGCAGGTTGAAAATGGACGTATGGAAAGGCACGCACTGTCAATCAAATCCTACCACACCCATACCCTTCGGATGACGAGCAGATGAACGGAGTGTTTTGACTCTTCATAAATAATATTGTAAGATGTTGTTTTTTTTACTATCATGTTGCTTGTTTAGTGATGAAAATAAAAAGTCAAGTGCTTAAACTCAGAGACCTCCATCCAGTTCTGAACTGTTAACAGAGCTGGATCCAACACTAATGTAATGCAATGGTCCCTTTACAGTGTTCAGAGGCCCAACAGAAGAATACTGTACACTCTCAACAATTCAGGGTCAGCAGATAAAAGCAGAAAAACACCCAACAAAGCCCCCAAAACCAAAGAGATCAACAAAACAAGCTAATCATAGTCTGAAGATATTGATTACACTGAACTTACTGAACTGAGCCTTTTACGGTCCATCCTAAAACAGCCTAATTTCCTTGCATACTGAGGCAACTTTAACACTCCTGTTACACATAGTCATAGAGTCTATTGGCATAACATACGGTTACAGTACTCCGTCCTCATTGTTGCTTGGTAACAAAATATCAGTTCAAGAGCCACTCGTGTCCCACAAGGTGTTCTCAAACCAAACTTTAAACAAAAAATGCATCCGTCTAATGCCGGCTTGTGCTTAAGTGCTCCTGTGCTTTAGTTTAGTACAATGGATTCTTAGCTTACCATTACTCAGGATGCTGCAGTCTGAGTGAGAAACACACACAGAAACACACACCCTTACATACAAGTTAGAACAAAGTACTAGTAAAAGATACAAAACTACACAGATGATAAACTGAATGTTGTTCCCATGTTGCCTCAAAGTTTTAATACACTTTGTGCCTTTTTTTAGACACCGTAACTGAACAGTGCTTTTTGTTTGTTATTATGTGCATAAAGTTATGATTAAAACTAAGTAAAAATGTGACTGAGTGTATTTAATCCACCAGCAGGTCTTTCAATTCAGCTTAAAACAACATAATAAAAGTGTTTGATGTTCTGTCTGTCTGTCTGACGGAGAAAATAATACAGAAATCAAAATAAATTGTTTAAAAATCATAAAGTTTTTTGTTTGTTGTTTACATAATGAGGCCAGGAATAGTTGGGTTTCAGAGGACCGAGCATGCATACAGTCTTCTGACAGTCATATGATCGGTCTTGCTACTGGTCCTTTCCTCGAAACTCTTCAGTATGTGTGTTTGTGTGCATACTGTATTGATTGACACACACACACACACACACACAGAGACACACACACACACACACAGAGACACACACACACAGAGACACACACACACACACACACACACACACACACACACACACCTTCCCTGCCCCATTGTGAGAGAGATAACTAACTGACTAATGGAAACAGGAGAAGGCAGGATCAGGAACCTGGCTTTCTTCTGCATGTCCAGCTTATTCCTCCTGTTCTTATTCCTCCTCTTCCTCTTCATCATCATCCTCATCGTGGCAGTGAGTGATCTCCTGGGGAGTCTGGGGGAACAGGTTGGGAGGTTTGATCTCGCTGAAGGAGCGGGTCAGCTGGGTGCGTTTGCACTCCAGGTCCTTGCAGTCGCTGCAGTGGGTGCGGTTGCGCGTGGCCAGTGGCGACTCTGTGTCGATATCCACGTGGGCGTGTTCCACCGTCGACTCGTGGGGCATCTGGAAAGGAGGACGTAGGACAAAATGTGAGAAAACAACCTGCAACACGAGTCAATTTACTGGAAGAGTCTACAGTTAATTTGTGCAGCAGGTTAGGTACAGGGCTCCGTCAGGGTGTTTTACAGAACGGGTGCTGGCTTAAGATGTAAACTGAAGAGCTTATAAATCCAGAAAGCCTTTCTCTGTCTTATAAGGAAGATAATATCACTCCCCCCTCCCCCCCAGTTAATAACAGAATTATCCACCAATGACTGCTAAGCCTCCAATAAAGCCTTTTATAGTCTTTTATACATCCACTTTTAAAAGAGCCCTCCACCAATTTAGCATTGCACTCCCTAAATACTGTTGGACTCACTATGGACAGTTGAACAAAAGGAAATCTAAAATCGACACAGCAAAACTAAAAATGTTGTCTTATTTTATACCAAACTATTGTTTTCCTTGTCAAAAACTACATTACCCACAGTGAAAGTCTACAGACGATAGCTAGGTCGGAGATTTGGGTGTGTTATGATAGTAGCAACTGATGTAGCCTAGAGCCACTGGCCACACACAGAGACGAGGCGCAAACTACAGAGGTCTTTTCCATTTTCATTGGGCCTAGTTTTCTGGTTTTGCAGAGCTCCTGGAGGCACAAAAGGTTTTATACAACTTTCTTTTCACATACTGAGCAGTATTACCAAGGCTGGAATACACATTTTGATGCGTAAAATCAGTGGAGTTCCTTTTTAATGGTGGTTTAATCTCCAGTAATAGTCTGATGTTCTATGATCTGAGAAGGAAGGACAAGATGGGTGGATGACAGACATGAGGGAGGAAGGCACAGGGGATCAAAAAAGAATCTGAGAGCTTAATGCTACGGAGCTAGGGTAGTTGAAGTAGGGTATTGAAGTATCTACAATGCAAACAGGTCTTTACACAGTAGGGGGGAAAATAATGAGACTCATGTTAGACTGGGAGAAATGTCAGATGAAGTTTTCAAATCTGTTATGAGACAAGACTTTCATCATCTCTATTAGCAAAATAAAGAAGTGGCATTGGCCCTAACCCTCTGAGGCATTAACATTTAATCCATGCTCCCTCCATTTACATTCAGTGACTCACCAGCACGTGTGCAGCTCTGAAGAGGTAGCTGAAGGGATAATACAGCAGGTTGATGAAGGAGGCTGCGTACAAGTCGGCGTAACGCATCACTTGAGATGCAAACAAGGTCTGTCTGGAGCCACTGCGGAAAAGGCTACCCATCATGCCGTAGCACATGTCCATGTCATGTGTCACTTTCTAAAAACAGGGAAGAGAAGACATAGGATTTACTATCCTAACCATAGAAGGTATAGTAACTTTATCAGGGATGTTGTTGTGGATTACCTCACCAGGGACCGAGAGAGGGGTTTCTTTGATGGGGAAGTGGTTTCTTGTTAATGATTAGACTACACTAGACACAAACCCTATCAAACACAGGGGCATTGATAACTGGCCGTCTCTAGGCAGCCAGTGTTAATAGCATGTGGACAGGTATCTTGTTGTCATAGAAACAGAGGTGATTAATGCCGTACCTTGACTCTTCTCTGAAGAGTGCTGATGTCAGGCCTCTCGTTGCTGCTGCTGTCCAGATGTCTGGGGAAGGACAGGGAAAGGCGATGAGGAGGGTGAAAGGGTGAGGGAGGGGAGGATATTGATATCAATCTGCTGAAAGGTGATATGTCAAAGAGGTGGTGCAACAGGTCGTGCGCTATGAATAACCTCAGTGAACCAAGATATCAGGCGGCCTGCGAGAACCGACCCTTTCGACTTTACCCTATTGACCCCGTTGTTTTCTCTCATACGCACCCTGTTACTGCAAAGAGCAGCAAAACTGGTGTAAGAGACGTAAATAGGGGGGAGGTGGGATACAGGGAAGGGAGGGGAGGCTAAAGCTCAGAGTTCTTACTTGTAGAGTTCAGCCAAGAAAATGTCCAATCCCTGCAGTTCCTCAAATAATGCTGGAAAACACGAGAAGAGTGTGAGTCCCATGTAAATGCACAGTGGCTATACAATGTTCAAGCATTAGTTATTTCATGTCAGGTCATGTTTGTAAATGAGAAGTGGTTCTCAAACAGTTTACCTGGATAAATAAAGGTTACATAAAAAATAAAGAAATTTCAATAATTAACGCAAATGATTCTGTGAATGAGAGCTTTGAGTGAAAACGTGACTGTCCAGAGTTTTGACTTTGTACCTACGGATTACATTAGCTTTATCATGTTTAGTTTATGAACTACTAATATCTTTCTCTGAAATGTGCAGGTTGGACATTGCAGCTGCTGTTCTAGATCAGATCCCTGTTAACATTCTTTTCTAATGCCAGTGGGCCTGCAGCACTCGGAAGGATTGAATGCAGCTACACATGTAGATACAGTCAGCGTCACTTCTACATGTCACTGGGTGCGTGTTACACACACTCCTGTGTGTATGTGTTTGTCTACAGGCTCACAGCTTTTGTCGGTCCACACGTGCAGCTCCTGGGCCAACTCCGGTATAACCAGGAACGTCCTCCAGCCTTGGCGTTTCTTGGACTTGAGGATATCTCCAAAGATGTGGTCGCCAATGTACACGATGTCCTTCCCCTTGGCCCCCAGCAGGTCGCACACAATGTCTGAGGAACCTAAAGGGGAATTACGTGATATTGAAAATACCTGAAATATCTCATCAATCACAAATACCGCACACATTTAAAAACTTGGTCAAAGAATGAATAACAAAAGAAAAATAGAGTCTTACCTCCAGAGTAGACTATGCCATGCTGCAGAGGTCCTGTGTAGGTTCCTATTTTTAAACGCCCTGTAGTCTGAAATGAAGAACACAAAGAAATTGGCAAGAGAAATCTGATTTCTAGGAAAATTGGCGCAATTACAGAGGTGAGCCGCAAACATAGACATAAATAGAGCCAAATGCTAGAACACATTTTTACATGCAGGTACTTTTGTTCAACTATGCCGCTTTTATAGTGTATTGTACAAACAAATGTGAAATCCAATCTTTTAAAAACAAGATTAAAAAATATCAAAACTGCAATCCTCAATAGCTGGTTTACCTCATCCTAGGTACTGCTTTTATTTGTATTGGACTTATTTTTCTTTATTTTCTTTGTTTCTTTTTCTTTTCTGTCTTAATTTGTTTTCTATCTTTCTTGTATTCTTCTTTTATTAATTTAATATGATGATGTGTCACCTGCCAAGGGACTACAGAAGAAAATTAGCTTTTCTGCTAACTCTGGTGCCTTTACATTTTGAGTGTAAACAAAAAATGTCAATTGATGCATTGCATTGTCCCTTTTAAATAAACAGTTAATTTCAAATAAATCCAATCTTTAATTTAGGATTTTCAAGTATTGTGTGTGTGTGTGTTGCCAAGACAAAAGAGTCCAATGAATATGAATGTTTAAATCTTGCCAACGATAATCCAATGATACAACATTCACCTTTTTGCCACATTAGCTTAAAAAAGCTGAAATGCAAACTGGGCTGCAACATATCCGGATACCTCAGTGTTCACATACACTACGGCATTTATTAAGATCTTCGGCCTCGGCTGTGTTCTGTATCTGCTCACCGTGTCGACTTGTCTGAGCACTGTACCCTCTCCAAAGAACTGGGGCTTCCTGGCGTCTACCAGGATCAGGTCAAAGTAGGACTGCCAGGGCCGGTGGGAGGTACCAGGCTGGATTCAAACAAACAAACAAACAAACACACATCAGCAAAAAATGTGTCTCTCAACTTGACCTGCATATTTAATACATTTTAAAGTGTGATCAAAGAAAAAGGGGGGAGAGCTTTACTTTACCTTCGGTCCATGTGGGAAGTCAAACAGGTAGGTCATGATTTTCTATAAAAACACAGACATACTGGCGGTCAGATCAAACACAGCTGTGTTTAGAGTTAATACAGCCGCCAATAGACTAGTAGAAATTCCTAGAGATGGGTCGCAAAGTTAATTCATAATCTCTGCCAATTTTTTTATGATGTTTTCCCCTATTTTTTTTCTACCATAACTGCACAACTATACTCACATCCGTGTATTTGAAGTCACTGTTGGTAGCCAAAAACACCTTGGCAACTTCATTCATTCTGCTGAGGAGAAGAGGCAGCTTTCCCTGGTGGGAACAGAGAAGAAGAAAAGAAAAAAACACTGAAGCTTTACAAACCAGCCTCTCACGAATGTGTTACACTATGTGTGTGTTGATTGAAAGTGCACATGTAGTGTCCGATGTGAACACAAGTACTTACATCTTTCACTACATATTTCTCCAAGTTTTCAACCGTCTTCACCTTTAATGTACCCTGGAATGTGAGACACAGGAGTCAGACTAAACCCTGAACGTATAGATGTAAATGAATTAAACACAAGTACTACCCTCTTCAAAAATAATCAGTGACAACTCACACATTACATGATTGGACTTGTGCTATTTAGCTGAGTTTTTTTATTATTTTATTTTTCCTTTATTTAACCAGAAATGTCCCATTGAGACACAAAGGACACATACTTCCTGTATGCCCACCACAGATTTTTAGATTACATAAAGATGGATATTAATAGCCCCAGAGCTTCCCCCTTTCCAAGTTGTCTTGATATTGACGGAACCTTTTCCCATACATGATGCCGCCATTTACACCTCATCTCTCAGGTTTGGTAAATAGGAGGATCTCAGACTACTGTCAACTCTGGTGTGGTTTGTTTGTTTTGTGAAAGCAAAGCCGACCAACCACAGAATGTTGTGACAGTTGATACTGTACATGGTTTTAGGAAGAATACAGAAGCTAAACAATTAAATCCATCCCTGTAATATTACAGTACTAAATGCCTCTCCTCTTGTTCCATTTCTATCTTTTCATCACTATTTAAAGGTCCCATATTATGCTAATTTTTAGGTTCCTACTTGTATTTTGGGTTTCTACTAGAACATGTTTAAATGCTTTATTGTTCAAAAAACACATTATTTTTCTCATACTGTCCGTCTATATAGACCTGTATTGAACATCTGTCTGAAACGCTCCATTTTAGCGCCCGTCTCTTTAAGCGCCCCTCCCGAAAAAGCATCTGCTCTGATTGGTCAGCGTTTCCAGGTCATCGCCATCTACGCTCTTGGAGTCTCTGCATCATCATTGCAGCCGAGGAATCACTGTAGCAGCACTTTCTCCCTATATGAAATATAGTTGTGACATTCAAATCACAACCATACGTACGTATTGCCGGCTTTGTTTTTTGGGTTACGGGCTGTGTGCATTTGCGCAAATGTGAAACACACGTCCACCGTGTCAGTAAAATAACATACTGACATACTGAGGTTAAAACTACAAAGATCACAGGGGTCGTACCTTGAAGTGGACCCAGTCGACGGCGTCGCGGACGTCCTGGAACATGCTCTTATAGGACATGAAGAGGTCACCATTTTTGAAGCCAGTTTCACAGCTAGGGGAGAGGAGCACAGACACACACACGTACACAGCCGTCGGACAGGCCACAGGTCTTTACACAAGGTTTTTCAAAAACATGACATTTGTTTTTTGTTTGCTTTTAAATGGGATAGCCTTCCCTTGTTGGAGGGGTCCCCAGCCAAACAGGAAAGCATTCTCCCCCTAAAAGACCAACAACCAGGTTTCAGAGGACAAAGGACATGCAGCCATTCCAGATTACATCCTCAACTAATTTACAGGCCATTATATATTTACTTACAGTTACATTTAAAAGATTATCTCCTAGCCATATCAAGTCGTCATTCTCTTTAATTAGTTAGTGAGAACATTTGTCATTCCTATCTCGTTCTGATAAGAATCCATGCCTTTCTACAATTAGTAGATAGGTTAGAAATTCATTGTTACATAAAAATATGGGTTCTTTGACTGAACTCCCATATGATTTACATTACAAAAAAATTAACTTAGATTAGCAGTTGAGACGCCTGGACCCTCCCATGCTGTAGGGCTTGTTCTTTGACCCAGTTTGGCTTGCAACTGTCTTTGTGTCACCATGCGGTGCCCAGAAACTTGTTGAATGATGCATAGTGTTACTAACAGTTCCTTACCTTGTGTATCTGTCACAGTTGGAGAAGAAATCCACAAGACAAGCAAAGAGGTAGGTTTCTGTGAAGGAAACAGAAAAGCAGGGAGAAACAGCTCAATCAAACTTTTCTCTAACCTGCACAGAAAGGTTTCTGCTGGGCCTCCCATTATGTACTGATCAGCTTTTAATCAGGATAAAAGTTCTTTCTTTCTCTTTCCCAGGCCCATGGTATTCTCCTCAGTGCTCAGAGACCTTACCTGGCAAGTTGAAGAGAGTGTTAAGGATATAAAAGCGCTCTGTATCATCTCTCTGGATGAACTTGTTTGGGTACCGTTCACGGATCTCAGGGCTGGGGGAAAGAGAGAAGACAAGACTAAATTGTCAAGTGTCTTCTGTCTTGTGTTCACAAATAAATATAGAAATTGTCAGAGAAAAATACAAAATTGACATACAGTGTGATGATTAACAATATTTTTTAGAGGATTAGTTATGTGAGTGGGGGCTCACTCACCCTCGGAGGAAGTTGAACCCATGGACACAGACCAGGATATTACCGTAGGCGTCTACTTTCAACAGGTTTCCATGCATGGTATCAAACACAAGGCCCCTGAAAGCAGGAGGGAACACATGTTCTTATAAGTCTACTATACAGAATTAGACTAACTGGTATCTCTTGATCACAGAGTTTGGCATTTTAAATGCTATCATTTGTGATATAATTGCAGTTATTATCAGGATAGACTGAACTTTGAACAGGTGATGGCTTTTTTCCCCCCACCCAGTCCATTAGCCCTGCTTAATGGCCTCGATTTATCCACAGAGGTAAGGGATCAACATGATGAGGCAATAAAAGCAGCAGTCGGCCATTAACCTGACGGCCATCGTCATCATCATCATGATGTCTGTGTGGTTGGGTGTAATTGGTCTGACCTGGTGGGGAAGGATGGGTCGTAGACGAAGCTGAGCAGCTCCTGGGGGTAACCGATGGAAACCAGCCGCTCCACTGTGAGCTCAAAACCAAGTGACTCGTACTCTGGTGACTTGTACACTAGAAATGAAACATAGACACAGTTTAGTCAAATGAATTAGAAGATCACAAGACATGTGGTGCCACAGTGCAGTTTGGTGTTTAACTTCCTATAATAAAAAAAAACACAGATGTTGGTGTCGAAATTTAAATCTATTATGCAAATGTTATGTATAAGTTCTTGAATTGTTTTAGTCCTGGCTTATTAATAAGATGAAAACTGTTTTATCGTTAGTCGCCATTGTTAGTCACTGTAAACCGAATTAGAACAGAAACAATTAGTTGATTAATCAATTAGTTGATCAGACAATGAAATCACCAGCAAATTGGATAATCAAATAATTACGTAAGTCATTCATCAAGCAAAAATGCCAAACATTCTCTGATTTCAGCCTTTCAAAAGTGAGTTTTTTTTTCTACTTTTCTCATTTTTTTGTAATTTCAATAGCTTTGGGTTTTAGGCTGTTTGTCAAATCAAACTAGTTGAAGACCTCAACTTGTGCTCTGGGAACATATGACATTTTTTCCTCTTCTATTTTCTGACATTTTAAAAACAAAACCCATTGAAATCATAAATCAAAACAGATAACCAATGTATTAATCGATAATGGAAATAATGGTTAGTTGAAGCCCTTAACTGATCATGTTTGGTTGTTTTTGATGCTGGTTAAAATAAAATAAAAAAAATAAAAAGCACTATTAAAACATGACTTAAGATTATTATTTTTTATATATAAAACATATAAAAACAAATCAATATATGGCAACATGACAAACTACATACGTATGTCCAGATTCCATCCAGAACGTTGAAATTGTTTTGTAAAAAGGTGAAATCAATGAGTCCCCTGTGACCCATTTTTTTGCTCTATGGAAAATGACTCTACCTGCTTAACACTACAATAATCAGCTATTATGCTGCTGACAGGAGAGCTTGTGGAGCTCTTGGAATACATGAATAATTTACATATATATACATATGTATACAGTTGAGTAACATGACCTTTGGGTGAAGCTCTGATTGCACAGCCAACATTTCATTAGAGGTGACATACAATCAGTGGGGCTCACTTATGTTACACAAGCGTACATGAGACTTTTCTAAGGCTACCTCATCCACTTGAGATTCCGTGGTGTTGTCTCAGTATTACGACATGTTCCCACTCTCCAGTGGAACCCCCGCCCCCGACCTCATACACACTCATTTCCCTCTTCTCTCTTATCAAGGGCCTCGATGTTCTGCACGCAAATCCACAGGGAAACAGGATCAGGCGTGAAAATGAAAAGTTACTCAACTTTCAGCAGCAACTCTAATGAGCACTGCTGAGACCAACAAGCCCCCACCCTGTCACCACCAGAGCAAAACATTTACCAAAACCGAGGCAGGGGAGGGCTCTGAAAATAAAAACGCAGATTGACGCTGGGCCCAGAATAGGCTGACAGATGATTAAAATGCTATGTGGCACTGGAAAAAGAATATGTCCGGTGTTATAAATACGAAAGGAGAATGCGCTTATGTTGTTGCCAGCTTTCTACACTCCCAGTGGGGTGGTGGAGGCCCCTGGAGGAGGAGAAGAAATATTGGCTGATGATGATGTTGGATAGAGGACAGTTAGTGGGGGAACAGCACTGCAGGACAAACAGTAAAACATCTGTGTCCTACTCTGCAATATGTGCAAGTGTGCACTGGTGTCCAATGCTGGGTTACACACAGAAATCATAATGAGTATGCACTGAGTTACAGTAAAATCTTGAGTTAAGTAAAGCTTTGTCCTTTTGTTGACACCCCTACTCTGTTAGCCTGAGCCTGTTTCTGCATTATAATTACGTAACCTCTCGCAGTTCAACCCCCCTCCCTCACCCCTTGCTGTGGTCTCCCAGCAAACTGAGGGTTTGGGCCCTGTGCCCAGAGCAGTAGCATACACCAACTAAATTGCCCTTCCTCCTCCTCCTTCTCCTGGTCTTTCACTTGTCAAAATCTTCTTGAAGCTCTGGGGCTCTACAAAGAAACCTATTTTAAGAGCGTTTTCCCCTCTGTCACCTTTGCTATCATCACTCTCTCCTTCTTTAGTTCACTGGGTGGATCTTTCCACGTGTTGACCTTTGGACACCGTTGTGGTACTCTCACTACACAAAATAAAATCACATCTCAATCTAGGTTATGTAAAAGTGAGTCTGGCTAGTTAGGATCAGGAAGGTCTTTTGTTACATAATAATTAGACAAGACTATTGTCTTGTTTTATTAAAACCAAAAGTTAAGATTAACTACTGCACTAAAACTGTTCAACTGAATAAAACCTATTAAAGTATTTCTCTATAACCTGAAAGTGGAACTACGCTCCTTTTCAAAATGTATCTGTTGCATTTCTATTTTCTTAGACAGTCCAACAACACAACTGAGAACACACAAAATAAAGCTAATTTGGTTAAAAAAAGGAAAACAAAACAATTCTGTGGTTCAATAAAATCTCCCATTCATTGTCCACTGAGAAGCAACCAGACAATATACAGTAATTGATTACATCACAAGTTTGAGACTGCTCACTTCAGACCAGTGAGAACAGCACAAACAAAAATAAAAAATCTCTCATGTGACATAACCCCAACATTCCGAACTGTGACTGGCCTTAAACAACACTGACCACAATCCCAAACTACTGTAGCTGTTTTTGTGACTTTAATGACACTGGTACCATTTTACTTCTCAACTACTTGAAAAACAACCCCCCCTTCAAAAACTTCACAGACACACATGAAACCCATGCATGACCTACAGTATATCACTTTCTAACGTAATTGTAGACAGCTCTCAGAATTTCACGACTGAAGGCTTGAGCAGCAGCTTGGGGTGAATTGTAGATCTGTTTTTTTACAGTCATGGTAAGTTACATATTTTAGTAAACTAGTGCAGTACCCGTTCAAAACGTGCATATTTGGAAACGAGCTGGTTGCTTGGCCTTTAGTATTGCTGCTTGCAGCTTTGTCCCAAACCATGTTACCCAGAAATAACTTGGAGAATGACCCCAAAGACATAATATCCAACCCAATTGTATACTACTGAGGTACTGTGTACTTTCACTTCAGAGAAAGCATTGCAATTACCTGACAGAGAAAAGTTATGTTGCAGATTTGGATTTACTCACTAATATAACTTATTTATAACTAACCAGCATTACATTAGATTTGAAAACTTTACATTGAACAGACGTGAAGTAACGTAAGTACATTGTGCTGATAATGCCTCTCTTTTTTCTTGAAGTAAATATTTAAATGCAGAATTATGCACTCAATAGTTTTACTAATAATAGTTTTACTTCATAAAAAACTTTTGATTACTTCTTCCACCGCTGCCAATACCAACAGTCCCAGTTAGAGAAAGGATGCAAAGTAAAGCAATACGCTGCTTGCCTAGGGCCTACAATCATTATATTTTATATTAAATAACCAAACGATAATACACAGTGGCTTCCATGCTTACTTCCATGTCAGCATGCTGCGTGTGACGTCTCTCGCAAGTGATTCGCAAATCAGCGAACAGACAGGGTAAAACGCATGCGTCGGACAGACATAGTACTGGATTAAGAAGTGGGATGAGACATCTGAGAAAGTATTATCAACAGATGTTAGTGAAAAGGGTTAGGGTTACAGCATTTGTGTGCACAGAGGAAGTTGTGTTATTGTTGCCGTGCCCTTGACTCTCTAACATTTGTTTCATACAGATCTTTGATCCCTTGCTGTAAGCCCCTTCTCACATTTCTGACGCTGGCAGTATGCACATGCACACATATAAACACACGCACCCATGCGACAGCACCTAATTAGAGCTGGGGCAAGAAGCAGTCTTAGCTTTAGGGCTCCGTTACCTTGAATCTCTGATGAGATTGTTTCCAGTTAATTATACTCCCGCTGCTCCAATTGCTGTAGTGTGGGGTGTCTCTCCAGAGTTTACAGGCCAGGTCACCTCAGGCCTAAATGTAGTGTACACCCCCCTCACACACAAGACCACTAAATCCAAATCTTATAAAGTGTCACGCACAGAGACTTTATCTGAACCATGTCACATAGCAATTTACATTAGCAGCCAACACCTCTTCATTTATCTGTGGCCACTAACATATAAAATGTAGGCCTTTGTCACAGATGTATGACACGATCAAACATATTATGGAATGAGGAGAAAACTTTAAAAGCACAGCCTTGGGGACCTACATTCCAGCCAACAGTCTCTTGAATAACTAGGACGAAACTATGTGTATCTCTCAATGCAATCTGGGTTTAATTGTGTGTTTGAGCAACGTTTTCTGCAGGCTACTATGTGCTCCCTTTCGGAGCACAAAGAACAGATGAAGAAATGTCGTCTCATACAATGTTTACAATCCTGTCAAAGATTACAAAATGTGTGACGTGCATGCACGCACAATGAGAGTTGGAAATATATCAGCCACCATTGGGTGTTGAATTAATCATTTAATCAGAAGTGCATCAAGGCACCATAAAACAACAGGAGAAACTTACAGCGTATTGGGCCATGTTCTACCTACCTTAATGCTCGAAGATCTAGCTTCACATCTTGCACTTTATAAGATGGCAAATAAACATATTGCTCAAAATGCCAACGTATAATAAGATTTATGCTTGTGTTTTTTTATGTTTTACAACACCATCATAATATGCAAAATGACAAAAAGTATAAAACTGCATGAACAATAGGAGCAGGCAATAGAGATAAAATCCTGCATATCCGGCATATGTGATACTGATATATGTATATATGTGTGTGTAGTTTTATAGTAATTGGTTATTAGTTAAAATATCTGAATGTCTGTAGTCACTCATGCAAATTAAATATCCAACAAATTAAGGTATATCATTATACTGATACAAGATCTGAAGTGCCCCAATACACTAGACAATAGACTTAAATGGATTTCTACAAGCCAATCAAAAAATAATTTATCAGCCTCACGGAACTTTTCAAGACATACTAAATCAGCAAATTGGTTTCCTGCCATACTTTGTAGAAGCTCTGTCAACATTTAGGGCAGTTTCATCCAGAAAGTAAATCCACATGTTTTAAAGGGCGTACTTTAAGCACTTTGCACATTTGAACTGCCTTCATCACCCCCTAAAAACACATATTGCAGTCGGCCTGAGTAATGTGATTAAGCGGCAGCCATTCTGTGACACTACCAGCTCCGTGGGGTTGATGGAGTTCCTCTGTGGTCAAAACCTGAACACCCTCCAAAAGATACATGATAGCCAGGCTTCCAGCAAAACATTAACACTTGGTTATGAGCGCCCATAAAGAAAGACATGTCAACAGCAGCTGAGCGTCCGTAAAATCTCCTGCAATCTGAACAGGGATAGAGGGATAGGGGTACAGAGCCAGAGAGGGACTACGAGTGACTCCCGTTCTCAAGGGAGCCATCACTGGTGAACTCAACAAACAAACGTGACCTGCTTTTCAAAGTCGGGAAGGATTTATTTATAGACGGCAAGACCAAAGACCTGAGCTGAGTCACAGAACAGGCATGAAAAATCAGGACATTTTCAACCAAGTTACAGGTCAGTAGGAAAAAGAACACACAGTTGACTTTGTGCACCATTTAGCTATGCTTAACATTCTGTTATCTAAGTGTTATGGCGTGCTGAATGTGTCACTGGCATTGACCTAAATATTAATATTTTGTGGACAAGCTGCTGTTCTGGAGGATGGTACTGTAGGGTAGCCAAATATAGAGTTGAAAAGAAGGGATACTGTAAACTTTAACATTTACACAAAACACACAAGGTGAAATGAGATTTAATTACTAGATTTGTTTTTTTACAGATTCCAAAAGGTGGCAAATCCCTCAAAATCCATATTTACCCTGACATGGACAGAATGTTTTCTCATCTCTTTTTGATCAATGGCTCTTTTTTTCTGAATGACTTTCATTTCTGAACCTTTTCATCAGTCTGGATTTATCAAGGGACACTTGCACATTTGGACTAGTTTACAATCATTAATATGGAAAAAGGGAGGACAATCCATGTAAACACTGGATCTGCTATGCTACCCTCTGGCCAACTTGGACGGCATTCTGCACACTTAAAAGTACCAATAGTAGTGTGTAGGCCTTAAAACTACTTATTACTGTCTTTTTCAGTTACAAATATATTCAATTTAGTAAAATGAGTTACTAAATGTCAGAAATAAGGCATGTCCAAGTGTTTTGACACAGCCTAAAGTATATAATTGTAAGTCGGAAAACCCAAATACATTCAGTTAACAACCAAAGTTACACAAGTTACACAAGCATTTAAATCCTCACATTTAAGAGACTGTAACCAGCTAATTATTTGTATTTTTACTACATCAACATTTTCATAAATATATAAAAAAGGATTGTTTCAGCACTAGTGGTGGCTAGTTAAATGAATGTGTATTTAGCTTACCTGCTAAAGTGTAGTCCATGTCAAAGCCAAAGCACTTAATCTTCTCCATTGCCAAACTTCTGTTGACAAACACTCTGAAGGAAACAAGTTGAGGTAAATGTTTAAGTTGCAATCAAATATTAAAAAATAAGATTTGCATTTATTCTAGCTGACAAAAAAAAAAAAAAAGCGGTGTCACTAAGTAAATGAACCCAATATAACCCAGCTTGTGGGTCTATTCAGGACCCAGAAAACGCTGGTAATGGTAAAATGTACCAAACATACTAGTACAACTCAATAAGTCAATGACACACACACTTACACAAGTTCAAGCTATGTATAATTTGCATTCATAACTTTGGGTATTGATGTTGACAATAACTGCTTTCATCAAAAATTTATTCAAGTTGGCCTGTCACTATTCTGCCAACAACTGAAACAACAGGATTCAATGACTGGCTTGACTGCACACTGTGTCACAAGTTGAGCACATTTAAACACCCAACAAGCCACATATTCAAGCATACATTATGTTGCATCAATTGTATCAATAGTAGCAAAGTTTTGTTTTTACTCATGTTTTTATTAGATAATGAAATGAATTACATAACAAGACAAAAACAATCTCTTTTGTTGCTGCTTAAGCACAAAGGAGGTCAGTTTTGCATTGCAAGAATTCTAAAATTACCAGCAACTATTAAAGTATGAACTATTAGAGAATGATAGTCTATATAACTTTGGTCTTCCTGTTAAAGAGAGGACAACTGCACAAAGCACCAGAAGGCAGGTGACTAGCAAACCTAACTTAGAAAAAGCTAAATGATGGCGGTAAATATCATCAGTTGTGATAATATCGTGACAATATCTGTAACAATGAATAACAACAAAAGTACAGTGAAACCATCAGAGGACACAACTGTACTTAATAATTGTTGGTATTAATTTGAGAGACAAAGTAAGTTTTTGCATTTTACAACATCCAATTTAAAATAAAATGTTTCCATTGATCATGTATCAGAAATTACAAATTGTAACCAACATTGCACCATATAATTACATAGCTATTGAATGAACTTGAGTGACAAGAATTTAAAATTGTTGCGTAACCTAAAACCATGTATTTAGTACAGTGGCTAGCTGGCTGCTAAAACCACAGGAAGTTTACAAAACTCTGAACGAGGAGATGGTGAAACCCTAAAGATTTAGCTCAGAGCATGTCAGTGTTCCAGGAAACGGCTCTACTGTGCTGACTCATAAATCAATCAGCAGACTGAGGGTCCACAGTGATAAACAATGTTTACATAGCCTGGTTGACTTCAAACTGAAAGGACAGCTGACTGATGGCACAGATCCACGTAGATGTATCTAAGCATCTTTGACTGAACTGAACATGTAGCTGTGTGCCGAGATATTTCCAAACAAGACGATTTTTAGCCTGTGATTTAGAAATAAGATGTAAATCAGCTAAAGGCAAATCAAAACAATCACACATAAATAATAGCAAGGTAACTCTTAACTAGCACAATCTGATATAAAACTGACTGACCCTGGAAGGCAATTGTCATAATCATATCATAATGTATGCCAATCTTTAACAATCTCTAAATCTGTTGTGAAATACCTGGCAGCAGATCCATAGTGAACAAGTTCCCATTTAGAGGTTAGTCCAGCAGACGACTGGCGATGCATTCTGCGCAAAATTAAACCTCAGTTTGACTCTCCGCTGGTGTGCTCCACAGGGCAGCTCTGGCCCACAAACAATGCCCCCCCTGCCTTCTCCCTCCCTTTGCTTCCTTGCCATTCAGACATTTTCTGACTTGTTGCAAAAATGATTGTGCGCATTCTGCGTCATTCTCTGTTGTTGTGTGCTGTCAGTCAGGGTTGTTGTTGGTGCATCGTGATGTTTGTGGTCCCTCAAAGACATCTAGAACAATCACAAGTCAGGTAGAATCAAGCAAGCCCCGGCCCCCGGGCGACAGCTGCTAACCATACTGAGATTTGGATTTATGTAAACATTTGGTAATCAAGTTCCCCCGCAAGGGCACCAGATGTTTCTCATTTTATCTTTTATTAGACATGGATGTATTTTATGGAAGTGAAATAAGGTAAGTGAATACCTAATTTTGAAATTTAAAGACTCACTTCATAGCAACATTTTCACTCTCAAGTTTAAAAAAGTGTCAAATATCCATTAAAAAAAGTATGTTCACATTACTCAAATCACTCATTTTTGCATCTAAAATTTAATTCAAGTCAAAAAATCTAATCTCACAAATTTGATAAGTTTTGTCTGAAATTTAAGATGATTTTTGTTACATTTGAACATTGCTAGCAAGGGAAGAACGTTAAGGTCTGTCACTCATATGATGCAAGAAAAAACAATTTCTGAAACACAATCTAGTTTTTAAAATTGCAACACTTGAATATTGACTATATTATATTAATATATTCCTATGCTTTCAATTCAGTGGTATTTATATTCCAACATAAAGTAGCCCTTACTGATAGTTTAGGTAGTTATTCAGTTGCTTATAAAATTCTAATAATTTTGGCCTTAGCCTGCTTCCGTGGAATATAGTTTGTCTAAAGCAGAGGTACGCCTCACTAAAAACAAATGTACTACTACAGTAGGTATTTCTCAGCATAGAGCGAGCATACGCCTTTTCCAGAGAGGGATTTAAATCTAAATATTTTCTATTCTGTTAAGCTGTTGTCATTTCACATAAGACCTCTTGCACATGGGAGGTGTAGTATGAACAGCCATAAATCATAACTTACTTAGATCATGCCTCTCCTAAGCTAAGCTCGCCTATACTGATAACGGGTGGGGGCAGGATGGTTGGGGTGTGACTTGATTTTCAGAGTCACCCTCGACTTTGGTCCTGCTGACAACACTATTGCTTTAAATAACCCCCCATGGGCCACACCACATTAACAATAGAATCCTGCAAAAAAGTATACTCCATCTAAACGCAGCTGGGCGACAATCAAATATTTTTTCCACTGCTCTCTAATCTCACTAGTGGACAGTGAGTCGACTCCCTGAGATAGAAAGTTTATCATTGCTGCTGGGCAGAGTCGTCAGCCCTCTGTTATGTGATACACAGCTCCCTGCCAGGCCGCATTGTTTCAGCTAAGCTCTTACTTTGAAGTAATGGTCTTTGTCTGTCTGTGAGATAAACAAAAAGGTTACCTTCAGTCCTCTCTAACATTGTACAAGAATGACTAAGCTTAATCAAGATCAAGCAGCCTTGGTTAATTTAATTAAACAGAACCACTGTCAAAAGTATGTTGTTTAGTGAGCTCAACACACCACCTTTGTACCTTTGTTATCTTTGCACGTTTAATTATCTGCGTGTGTGTGTGTCTGGGTGAGGGGGCCCATATCAGCCCACACAGAGCTAACATATGAATGACAGTTTCATCAACCCTGTGTGCATTGCATATTTATATAATGGTGCGACAGAACAGCAGTGGGCATGCATGTCTAAGGGTGAGTTAAACATTGAACAGCAACACACATTTTATTCCTCCTACAAGGACTAAATGCCTCTTAACATTAGTCCGCCCGCCAGGGTGACTGCGGGGTGTTTCCACTTAACAAGTACAGGGACAAGTTAGTCCAAGTCTATCTATAGTAAGTCTCTCCTATTGTACAAGTAAGTGTCAAAACAATTGTATGCAATATACAGTGGAGGGTATTGTTTTCCCTTCAAGCCGACTACAAGCTTTGGATTCATGCACTCACTCCTAGGACCTCAACAGTCCAGTGACATTTTGCAATCAAGCATAGACGAATTTTTCATAATAGTCTAAAAACCAACCCCCAACTCACAAACAACTGTATATCCATATCTCATAAGCTCACAGATCTAACTGGTTCATGACCTAGTAAGGCTTCTGCTCCACTTAATGACAATGTGAGATGTGAGACTGCAAATAAAAGGATACACATACTAACTGCACCATAAAATGAACTCAATGGTCATCAAGTGCTTTTTATCGAGAATAGTTTAAGAAGAGAAACTTTCCATAATGATGGGTCTCTGTTTTTCAAGTAGAAGCTAGCAAATGCCGGGATTAGTAAATCCTATATTCAAGTTATCTGGTTGGTCAGTGACCATCTGTCAATCTGTTATAATGACAATAAAGAAGTGACACAATGTAGAGAAGGTAAATATATGGTTCAGCTAAAAAATAATCTGGTCTTAATGGTAGTGTCATGTTCTGTTTTAAGTTTCTATTTTATGTGATGATTCATTCATGAACAGTGAATGCCTCTGTTAGGCCATCCATGGTATTTCTGCTCCAGGCCTAGTATAGTTTATATATTCTAAGAAAGCAGTGATGGTTAATATGGTCAGATCAAGTTTGATCTAATGGTTGCAAATAATGTGTCATACCTTTTGGTCGGTTCTACGTTGGGGAAATGGAGAAAAGACAATCCTCTTTACGAACTGCTCAGTGATGGTTGGATTGGTGATTAGGAAAGCCATTGAGAGCAGTGGACCTGACTCCATTCAGGCATAAGTTATTAAACTAATCTGTTTACCAATTTATGTGCACAGAATGGCCTGTTGTTCCTCGATGGTTACTGATCATTCATAAAAACCCCATCCCAAGTATTACAGATGGCAAACTTTCCTAAATGGATGGAAACAAAGACTCTATGGATTTATGGCCTATGTATATTTCTACATGGAAACTACATGGCTTTCATGTCACTCTTTGAATCTAGAGTTTGATGAGCCTGCATAACTATGTAAGTAAAGTTCTGATGCAGGTTGTCCACATTTGGTATTTGTTGTATGGGTTTTGAGATTGTTGTTACTGTAAATATGTTTGTTTCCTATAATGACAAACTCACATTTTCTAACTATATCAAACTCCTGTAAACTGGCTTAGTAATCCCTATAAAGTTAAAGCTGTTATTTTGCCCATCCCATTAATTGTGTTTCCTGTAATTTATATGTATGGCACAAAAGAAGGGTCAATTATTTTGTATGACTGTACAAATTATGTAATAAAAACTCCGGTATCTTATCTGAATGTAGCCTAGTTTCAGATCATCAGAAATGCACCTTGTACCTTCACACTAGTTTCTTACCTGTGGTATGGCTCTCTTCTGTATTTCTTCATTGACACGCCATCCATGTTGGCAGGCAAGTCTGCATAGTTCTGCAGTCTGTCACTCCATGAAGTGGTCATTGTTAAAACCTATAAGTGTCTGTGGGGGGGGGGGGGGGG
>NC_048408.1:23745313-23800792 GCF_013103735.1 Etheostoma cragini
ACAAATTAGTCAAAATAAATTCAATTCCAGGCACTTTTAGTATTGATATCTTTGACTGGAGGAACAAGATTTACTGTATTTACGGAAATATCTTGATGGAGTCTGGTTGTTTGGTTAATGCATCAGATCACACACAAGCAGGTTTGGACCAAAGGAAAGGCCAAAGTAGAAAAAAAAAATATGTGGCAAAGTCTCAGGAATTCCTGCCAGCCTAAATGGAATGTAAGCCTAGTCTAGTCTTAATGGCTTGAGTTGTACGTCTCTTTTGACACTATCACTGTCCTGTCACTGGAAAGGCTGGGCCACAGGAAGGAAAAGCAGAGGAGGGCAACTTTCTTGTTCTGTGTGCCAGCACAAGCACAAATGCAAATAAGACTTGCATACTGAAGCAGAGGTGAATTGTCAACAAACACTGCAGACAATGCAATGTTTGTTGCTGACATGCGTTTGTTCATTATAAATGTTAACTTTAGAGGAAAGTAAACAAAATTGCCAACATGTTGTTTTTTTACATTCTGAACTCTACTGTTCTATGAGAATATGAACAGTTGTTAGCAATAACACATTTAGCCCTTTGTGAAATTGTGTTCAGTGACTCCAATGCATGTTTTATTTTTTCTTGGGCTAATGCTTTTATGACACCTTAACCCATGGCATGACCTGGGTCCACTTGGGTCTGAAGGGAGCTCTGGCTTGGAAAGGTTCACAGCCTAGCAATAAGAAAACCTTCACGATTTCACTGCAAACATAATCTGAAAAGGCTGAAAACAACTTGTAAACAGGCTTTGTTGCCTCAGGTAAATCTTGAGAGTGAGACAGTACGTCAGCGTTAATCTCGAACAACACTAACGTACACGTAACGTTGACTGTCACTAAATTTAAGGTGTCATTTATGTGAAAACTATTGTCTTTGACTGTATAAACATGAAGGGCTATTCAGCTAGACCCACAGTGAACGGTGGGAGACTAGCTAAAACCACTGTAAAAGTATCTACACAAGCTAACAGCCCATTTGTAAGAAACCCCTTGTGGGGTTAACGTTATCACACCAAACAACGTCCCGATATTTCCTCAACTGTAGAAGCTAACTTAGCTAGCTAACAGTCCGCTCAAACAGCCTATTTCATGCTCTCTTTTATCCGACATTGCTGAGAAAGACGAAAAAAAGTGATCCCGGGTAAGCTAACGCGCTAGCTGGTTGTGATGCAAAAACAAAGCCACAAAGTGTTGGGGCAGATTTTACTGCGTTTAGCCGTGACTGGCATTACTGTACTCACCTCTGAGTTCCTGAATAAAACAACTGCACCGTCAGTTAGTCTGAGCATGCGTCTTGAGCTGTGTAAAAGTCGGAGAAAAATTGCGAATGTGTGCTTTCTTCTTTCTGTCTTCACTGTACAGCCAGGCAGCAGATGAGTGTTTCTGTTGTGCCTGTGCCTGTGCCTGTGCTCTCTCTCTCTCTCTCTCTCTCTCTCTCTCTCTCTCTCTCGTGCGCCTATGCTCGCTCTTTCTCTTTCTCTTTCTCTCGCTCTCTCTCTCTCTCTCTTTCTCTCTTCGTGCTCTACCAGCTGTTGTTATGAGACGTTCAGAGGGAGGTGTTTATCTCCTGTCTATCAAGAGTAGGCGGGACTATCTGTGGCCGTGGCGCAGACACGTGACACCACGGCTTTGCATCTGTTCTGTTATCGGTTTGACCACAACCACGGGGAGAGGAGACCTACTTTAGATGGATTGCATCCATTTAGCTTGTTCCGACAATTTTTATTTGTTTAAAATGTTACTGTTTACCTTGTCCAGCTTTGTTCTTCTTTACAAAGTAAAGATAAGTTCTCTAATGTTGGCTGATTGCATTAACAGCTCTTCAGGTGGAGCCATATCTGACAACATGTGTACTCCGTGATGGATTTCATGATGGAAGAAGTAATCAGATCTTTTAAAAGTTGCAAAAACAACTTTTAAAAGAAAAGTGTAAAAATACTCAATTAAAAATACAGAATTGTAACCAGCAAAATGCACTTGAAGTAATGTAAAATTACTCATACCTTAAATCTGTAACTGAAATTGTATTATGTATGAATTTATGAGATTGTTAATAATGATGCAACAGGTAACATTTTACTGCTGTAACTGCTCAAGGTGGATCTATCTTCTTTAGATACAGTTAATTAGGTAATTCCTGTGGTTACCAATCAACGGTGGGGCCTGCTCCAAAGGGTCCCCAGATAAATCTGAAGGGGTCATGATAAATCTGGAAAGAAAGAACAAAACTGTATACATTTGCATTTATTTGTCTATACTTTGCTTTTTGGTGAAATAATAGCCTTTTTGGGCTTCAGGCAAATAAATAAAAACATCTAAGAAGTTTTGATAGTAGCAAAGCACAAGCACCTCAATATTGTAGTTAATTAAGTAAATGTAGCCTACTTGGTTACTTTCCACCACTGGATATTGAACAGTGTCAGTTAGCATATTTCCAATGCATCCCATGAGTATTTGGACAATGGCACATTTTTTGCTGTGGGTCTGAAATTAAACAATGACTTGTCATTGTCTTGTCACACTGTTGTGAAATTAAGAGGACTAAAAAAGGGCTAAAAGTCTGTTTACCCTTTTGATACGAACAACCTCAAATACCCATGGAAGTTATAGGTCAGTAACCCCAGTCAGGGTTTCATTTCAGATACATCATGCCTGCGTGCAAAGTCAAAGCTATGGGTGCAAATATGTTTACTTTAATATATGGCTTCCAAACTTACACAGCGCAAAGAAGGCAAAAATGCATTTTTGCAGATAACGTGGTAAATAAAAAGGTCTTCTATTGACTTTGTCATTCCAAATACGTGTCTCCCCTGCCGTAAACTAATTTACTTTGGCTTGCAGGGCAGCATTCTTTGCAACACTGTTTGATATCAGCATACTGTATATTTTAAGCAAAAGGCAGAAAAGCTCTCAGCGCACTTATGGGCCATCTCAGCGGCTCATGTTTGAATATTCTGCATCAAATGTGTGTCTCTCAGGTGAATGGTATCATCATTTCAGCCTGAGAATGGCACCAATCAAGGTTGACCTGCCTGACCTGACTGTTGGCTCTTTGCCCAATGCTTTATTTTTGGGAAAATCATAATCAGCTATTTGTCAGTTTACCCGTTCATCTTTCATCAATTAACATAACCATACTGTAGCGTGCATTCACTATTATAGTTGATGTACTTACATGGCTGTGTACCAAGTGTTCCTACACTCATGTTTGCTTGTAGTTTGCTGCAATTTGACAACAGAGGGCAGCAAAGGCTTGCCAGTAGGGATCCTGTTTTCATTGGAGTCCAGCAAAACTACATATGCACCACACAAAACAAGTATTATCTTAACTTTACTTTGCCTTTACATCATTTGTGCCCAGGAGCATTCAGTTACTGAAAGGATCACTCACAGGCACATAGACATTTGATATTGGGCACTTTTGATTACTTATTTATTTGTTAAATCATCTTACCTATTGGACTGATGATTGCATGATGAACAACTTCATTTTCAAATGATAAGTCCTCATTTAATACCTATTCCTGTTGATGTCAGTCAGCAGGTCAACAAATTTAAAAGTTTCAAGTGAAACTCACCTCTCTCATGTTCTGCCGTCCATTTCCAGCACGTTTATTATGAATGTATTATTTATCTATTTTGAAACATTCATTCAAACACACGTTCTTTCAT
This sequence comes from Etheostoma cragini, assembly GCF_013103735.1. Lineage (NCBI taxonomy): Eukaryota > Metazoa > Chordata > Actinopteri > Perciformes > Percidae > Etheostoma > Etheostoma cragini. Next base: position 23,749,022 of record NC_048408.1, read on the forward strand.
TTGATATCTTTAAAACCCTATTAATTTCTGCAGAATTGAGTTTTGTGGACAGTGGCACTGCAATGTGTTTGACAACACTGATATGTAGGACTGGTCAGTTAGTGGTGAGTTCATTCCAAATGTGTTGCCCACAGCTGGAATCAGTTTCCATCAGATCTCAGACATGCGCCAACACGGTTACCAATTTTTAAACTAAGTTAGACTGTTTTCTGTTAGTCTTCTTTTATGGTACTTTTAATTACTTTATTAATTTAGGTTTTAAACGTGTTTCCATCTTTATAAAATGTGTCTGTCCTTTCATGTATCTTATTGTAGGCTATATTGTTTTTTGTTGTTTTGCCTGTAAAGCCCTTTGAATGACCTCTGTGTACATGAAGGTGTTCCATAAATGAACGTGCTTTGCCTTACCTTTCCAAGCTTAGTTGTTTGCTACTAGTTAAGATAAGAATATAGTTTTAAATTAAAGTACACCGTCATTGTTCTATCTCAAAATCACTTGCAGACCTCACATGAATTTGGATTTAGAGTGGGTAAGGGTTCTTTAAGAACTTTTAGAGCTAATCTGAAAAACGTTTTTCTCAGCTACAAATACATTGAGACAGGCTACCAAAAGCTAAAGATTTTCTTCTGGAATAATATTTCAATATGATGTCACTCTATTAAGTATAGGATAGATGTACAACATAAGCTGATGCACCACTGCGCCAAAAAGGACAGTTCCATCTGCTCCACACAAAGAACAGTTTCAACTGCGCACATCGTTGCCAATGTCGGGAAAATTGTAGACTTACTTTAATTAGAAGGAAATTCAGCACAATATTTAGTATTGATTAGCATATTTGGGCTACGGGGCTCCCTGACTCACGGGGGAATATTGAGTCATTGGGCATTAATGAGCGATTGGGTTGGTCCCCCTATAAAAAGGAGACGCGCCCACTGCTCTGCTCTGTCTCCATTCAAGCCAACATGAGTTACGGATCTGAAGTCTTTTCCTCCTCCTCCTACCGGAAGATCTTCGGGGATTCTCCCCGTTATGCGTCCTCTCCGTCGCGGACAGTGAACGTGTCCCGGGGAGGTTACCGTTCCTCTTCAGCAACCCGGAGTAATTTCTCATCTCTGGGCTCATACAACAGAAAGTCCGGTCGCTCTATGCCACTGGAGACCTTCGACCTGACACAGAGCAACGTCCTCAACAATGAGTTCAAAATCGTCCGCACCAATGAGAAGGAACAAATGCAGGGTCTTAATGACCGCTTTGCAATGTTCATCGAGAAAGTGCGCAACTTGGAGCAGCACAACAAAGTGCTGGAGACGGAGTTGAGTGCTCTGCGCCAACGGCAGACCGAGCCGTCCCGCCTGGCTGAGCTTTACCAACAAGAGATCCGCGAACTGCGCTCCCAGCTGGAAGAGCTGAACGGAGAGAAGACCCAGCTCATCATAGAGAGGGATTGTATTGAAGACGACCTGCAGAAGCTCAGGGGGAAATACGAAGAGGAGTACCGCGCCCGGGAGGACGCGGAGGCCACCCTCAAGGCTTTTAGGAAAGATGTGGATGATGCCACCATGGTGCGCCTGGACCTGGAGAAGAAGGTGGAATCCCTGCTGGACGAGATCAACTTCCTCAGGAAAGTGCACGAAGAGGAGGTGGCCGAGCTGACGGACATGATCCACGCTGCCCAGGTGTCTGTGGAGATGGAGGTGTCCAAGCCGGACCTCACCTCCGCTCTCAAAGAGATTCGCGGACAATACGAGTCCATGGCATCCAAGAACATGCAATCAGCCGAGGAGTGGTATAAGACCAAGTTCGCCGACTTGTCCGAGCAGGCCACCCGGAGTAACGACGCCATTCGCGCGGGCAGGGAGGAACTGAACGAGTTCAGGAGGCAGCTGCAGTCCAAGACAATCGAGATAGAGAGTCTGAGGGGAACCAACGAGTCTATGGAAAAGCAACTCAGGGAGATGGAAGAGAGGCACAATGTGGAGATAGGAAACTACCAGGTACTCACCTTTGTTATGACTTGTTAACCGCAAAAGGATTAAAAATCAGCCATTTTATTTTTCATGCTCATAAAAGTTCATTTACATTGAAATGAAGACATTCTATAGCAATTCTTATCTCTTAAGAAGTGAATGTCAGAGGAATACTAAGAATATCAGGAGCAGCTGAGCTCTGTCCGTGGTGCTGAAACTCATTCCCCTGGTACAGACGCTCAGCAGCTGCATCTGACAACGCCCACTGAGTGTAGCCTATATGCTGTGAAGGAGTCATTTCAGTGTTGTTTTGGAATCAGCCATCCCAACTGAGCGCATGTTTCCAAGACAAACATTTCAACCCATTTTGCTCATAAACGACTTGAATTCCTAGCAACATAATGTTCAGGTTAACAATAGGATTGACGGAGGTCTTTGTCTGGGCACTGCATATTTCCTTTATTCTTCTTTTTTGAAATCTTGAGTCCTGTACCATATTTCTTGTATTGTTTGATTGTCCTTAGGACAACATGGTAGAGCTGGAGAATGAGCTGAGGGCCACTAAGAGCGAGATGGCTCGTCACCTGAGGGAGTACCAGGATCTGCTCAACGTCAAGATGGCACTGGATATTGAAATTGCAGCTTACAGGTAGGTTCTTCTCTCTAAGGTACAAACATTTAGTGTGTGTGTGTTATGTTATTTTATCTCTAGTCTTTCTAAACACTTCCCTCTATCATCCTCTTTGCAGGAAACTACTGGAAGGGGAGGAGACCCGCATCGGGACAGGGATCAGCTATCCCGGCTCCTCCATGAGCTCAAGTGTTGGGCAAGGCTACAACTACCAGAGCCGTATGTACACCAGCTCCAGCAAGGGCTCCAAGAGGGAGGACGAGGACCAGCAGCAGAGCAAGTCTGCAGGCAAGGTGACCCAGCGTGAAATTTATGAGGAGACGGTGGTCACCACCAAAAAGATGGAGAAGCAGCAAGACCCCAGCGATATTCCCACCAATCAGAAAAACTAAGCTGGTTTTTGACACCTTAAGTTTTCCCTTTACCATGCAAACCTATACGTCTCTCTTGATTTCCCATGCTAAAACAAACTCTTGGCCACTTCAGCACTTGTGGGGATCTAAGATGATAGCAAATCCACCTTATTATATAGTATTATATAGTAAAATCATCATGGTTTCTTTTTGCACTAGTGTGTGTTGGATGTCCACAAGTGTGTTGAGTGTGGGAGCTAGATGTTTGTTGTTATGTGGGATTATCCTTCCCTGTCCCCTTTGTCCCTCACATGTTACTCAAAGTGAATCCATTATAACTTTACTGTAACCATCACTCAATACAAAACCACAGTGCTCTCTTCTCTCCTTCTCACACTCAGCATCAAGCAATGACAAGCACATAGGTAGCATCTCATACAGAAGTATGGTCTTTCAATATACAATATTCAGTCTTTCACACTTTGGGCGGATGTTACATAATACAACACAATATGTGATGCTGAAATACGGTAGATGTTAATTCTAAACTGGCTATTCACTAATACACAATACCACAAGCTGTGAGATTATCAACACATTCCTATGGACGCATGTTTGTGCATCCACTTACATACATACAAAACAAACAAACAATAATCTTATAATAGTTTACTTAATTAGTTAGCGTAAACCAGCCAAAATAAAAAATAATATTTGATAGTTTATTGAGCCATTACTTTGGGTCTATTTACTAAAAATTGAGTTCAAAAGCAAAATGTGCTCTTGCACACTTTGTTTGATCCCATTGGTGCATCAATGACTTGACTGTGGTGGACAACAGTATGAAAGTCATTCTCTTCCAACTCCTTTTTACCTTCCTGGTAAAGTTCAATTCTCAAAATTGGATTCCAAAATCACAAATATTAAGCTCCAAAATTGGAGCTTAATATTTGTATTTCCTTTGTATTGAAATGAGATTTGAAGCAAAACAAGAATACAAAGTTATTCATAGAGCATCATTTTGCGTGATGTATGTAGATGTAAAGCTTGCATGGAATTCATTGGCCCATTTCTCATTGGACACAATTTCATGTTTGGAGTTAAAATGCCAGCTCATGCTTTGCTTTCCACCATCTACAATATTGAGCACCATCATGCACACAACTTATTAATAACTCAAGTGTAGAGTGTAACTCTCACTGCAGGGTGTGACTATTGGCAGATGTTGATGCTATGAAAATGTAAAAATCCTTGTTATGGCACTTATCTTGGTAGGTAAAAACTACCAAATTTGGTTAACAGTTTGCACAATTTGCTACAAAGGATACAGGGAAAAGAGTTAAGCAAAGATGCTGTAAAGGAAGCGAAATGCAGCTAATATAATAAGAAAGAAGTAGGGATTTGAAACCGTCTATGTATAGTGTGCATATTCCACACCATTTCCCATTGAAGATGCTTTAAGTCCCAGGATCCATACCATAACACTCAGCCAGTAGAAAACCGTGCCATCATCGCTCTAAACATGCCAAGTCAGAAGCAACAACTTGACCTTTCTCTACTTACAACTGTGGCCATGACTGGAGAAAATGTCTGTTGTAGTACAACCTCACCACTTAAAACCCCTCAGTATGAGAGACGTGTAACTTGTTCTTTTCTGCTTACGCACTGCCGACTTTAACAAAGCTTATTCTCCTGCTGCTGGTGACGGCGAACCACGCCCTGACAAGCTGCACTTACAATTAAAACAAAAAAACAACTGATTGTATGGAAGAATGTTCTGGATTAGGTTCCTGCTGTTTTACTTGAGGCTTGTGATAATTATCTTAAGTAAGTGAGTAGTGTAGTGAGTGTGTCTGTATCTCTACACAGTGGCCTATCATAACTGGAATTATTTAGGGGGAGAAAAATCTGAAAACTAGGCATTTTGTTTTATGGATAAAAGAATTCCAATGTAAAGCAGTAGAAAAATCTCACATTTACAGGTACAAGAACTGAAAAATGTAAGCAGCATTTCCTAGTTCACGGTTGCAAATGTCAAGCCTTTATCTTTACACTGTAAAACCAAAGGAGTTGTCAATGGTGCCACTATTAACCTACAACTACTGCACTGTCAAACCTTTCTAAGTGCACATGCAACACCACTTTATGGGGGGAAAAACATCAAGCATTTTCTGAAAACACGGTGGATCCCCGATACAAAAATCAACATCAACAAAATCAAGACTTAGCCATAGAAGAAATAGCTATAGGATGTGAAATGCCTTAAAACACCAGCAGCTTTGTTTTTGGCCATTTGTGTGACATGTGTGATTCTGTTCAGTGGAGTGTTTAATCATTATTATCTCTTTATTAGTGTTTATTAGAGCTACCATGACTACAAAAGCATGGGGATTGAATGTAGTTGACATGCTATTCTCTTTACTGTTATTACTATGTATTGCTGTAAGACACCATATATATCAATAAAAACTTGACATTATTGAGGCTGCTCATGTTTTCATTGTGTTTATGCAACACCCACTTTTTAGTGGTCTAAAAAGGATCATATCATATCATATACATGTACACAGCCTATGTAACAGCATTAATACCACTGGTGGAAAGTAACTAAGTACATTTACTCAAGTACTGCAATTAAATATAATTCTGAGGTACTTGAACGGAGCTTGATGTGGGTATTTCTATTTTATCCTACCTAATACCTTTACTCAGCTACCTTTCAGAGAGAAATGTTGTACTCTTTACTTCACTTAATTTATTTCATATTACTATTGACTTTGCAAATTCAAATTCATAAAACAAATATATCATCAATAAATAAACTTAATGTAATCTTACCAGCTGCTACATTTAAGTGACAGTGAAGTACACATTAACGCATCAGTTATAATAATAATATAATACATTTCACAAAATTCTGAAATGGGCCATTCTGCATAATTGGTACTTTTACTATTGGTATTTTGAGTATAGTGTATAGAATATAGCATGTTTCTGTACTGTGATATTGGTACTTTTACTTCCTCCAACACTGATTAATGATGATGAGATTCAAAAAGATTAGGAATAGAACGGGAAGAACATTCACAGAATTCTACAGTAGTATATGATTATAACATGCCATTCATCTGTAGCATGGTCACCATGTAAACTCCGTCTAAGTGGGGAGTTTTTATTTCTTTTGCACATTTAGATTGATGCAGCAAATGGAGGGAAATATGTAGCTAAAGAAAAGCTATTTTATCTATTAACATGTAGAGTTCAGTGTTTAGTGGCAATGTTGTAATGTCCTATTTGGCATGTTTTCAGGCCAGAGGAAAAATACATTTGTTGCTCTGATTCATCTGTTAAAATAAATATTTCTTTGGAGCAATGCAGGCTGGAAAGCAATGCCACCTCGACCTCTTTCTTGGAGATATGTTCTTTCTTCTGCTCCTCAGGGCCACAGCGCAGATGTGTTTTTAAAACGTATGATGGATTACCCGCTGCTGAACTGTATGTTAATCTTTGTAGCTCCACCACTGCTCAGACACACACACACCACACACACAGTCCTAGACCTTAAGACCTTTGGCCTCATGGATTGTCCCTAATTTGCCCATCTCTCCTCGCCCACCAAGTGGGTGGGACAGCTATGATGCTGGATGTGCATGTGTGACGCAGGTTGCAGTTCTTCAAAGATTTATACCCCTGCAATGCTGCTGAGTAGAAGGTGTGGTGGGAGCCATTCAGGGAGATTCCACTGTGGAAGCCTTGTTATGAAACAGCCCTCCCTCCTCAAGCTTCAAACTTCAAGAGTGCTTCAACTTTCTATTTTAAGTCTCACCTTAGTCATCCCTGGCCCTTCCGCAAAACCAACAAGAGTATTATGAGGCTATAAAAACATATGAATACCATTTAGAAAATACTGCCTTCAACAGGAAACTGGAATGAATTAGAAATGTATGGCCCCTGAAAGCCATCAGAGGGTGTTTGGTCCTTCAGTCCCAATGCAATCACCTTACGTTGCAGTAAGCTAATTTCTCACTCTATAATTATTACACACATGCTTGTCTTAAAATGCTTGGAGTGTTGTGTAAAAAATGTTTTAGGCTGTACTAGAAAGAGCTTCTCTATTGATTTGTCAACAACAGCCAGTTAACATCCAGTTTCCCCTGTTTAATTTCCAATGAAGTTCATTTAGGGTTGGGGGAATCATCTAACCCCCCATTTTCTGACAGTATTAAACTTTTATTATATACCATTCATTGAAGCTGTGATATGACTAAATTAGATATTCAAACGCCAGAGTCCATTTTTTGCATGACTACGCCATTCCGTCAAATGGAAATATTCTAGATGACATGTATGGACATTCTCACCTCACCTAAGAAGTTAACAAATTTTATCTGTACATGCACACTCCTAACTGATTGTGGCAATCGTTCCTTTCCATGCCTTTGCCTTTGCTATCTTAAGAGATAGATAAAGAATGTGTTGAGGGAGAAGCATGTTTTATTTCCTGTCCGGTCCAGTGTGGGGGTGTGATTCAGGTGGAAAGGAGAATCAGCATGTGGAGCGAGGGGGCCATGGCCGTAAATTTGACCAGTTTGTCAGCGTCTCCAGATCAAAGCCATCCCTCTTCAGTGGACTGAGGCTACATTTAAATGTAACAGTATGGGGTTCTCTCTCAATAGTGTTTGCATAACGCACTACTAATAACTTTGAACCATGGACCTCGATAGCTCGCTTTAAAAAGTGTGAAGTCAATCTGATAAAACATTGTTGAGAAAATCAAAGGGCAGACATACAGACAGTTGTTCTTCTTAGTTTAATACACAAACGTGTGGGTGCGTTTGTTTGTGGATTTACCAGGAATTAAATGAGAAGGTCTCATCCCTCTCTGAGCAGGACATGTTTAACCTAGCTTAGCACAAATCCACCACCAGAAACAGGAAGAAACACACCTTCCAGCAACTCCAGAATTGTCTTTTTGCATGTTGTAAGTTGCTAGCTTGCAAACTTGCCAATAATATCCAACAATCTCCTGGGTTTGAGTGAAGTGTGCAAAGCCAGCAACTTCCGCGTGACTTCTGGGGTGCTATCATCATCATGAGTTTCTAGTAGTTAGTAAAACATGTGTAAGCTAAACGCTCATGTCTTGCTAACCAGTGTGTCTTTCTTTCTACTCTACACATTGCAAAGGATACTTGTGTAATTGTAAGCTAAAGTAAGCTAGCTGTTACTCCCTGTTTCCACTGCTTCCACCGCACTATGCCTTGCTAGACTAAACACAGCACAGATAAAAGTGCTGTTGAACACGCTAGTTATACCCCTTTAAATACACACATACAGGCAAACACGTTCTCAATGCAATGTTGGAATGAATCGTTCCATCATTTGACTCAACAACAGATGGTGATGCATGTTTAACTTTCTTTTTGTAGCTGTAAACAAAGTGTTAATATGTGATTTGCTGATGCTGTTGCCTTGGAATCTGTTGCTAGCATCCTGCTGTGCTTCAGCAGCCTTGGAGGGGATTACAGCTCTCAGAAAGAGAAAGAATTCACTCTAATCCAAAGGTCTGAAGAAAGGGATGTAAACAAATACAGAAGCCAGATAGCTATCAACAAGGATTTGTCACATTAAAGACAATGGCACACTGAGGAAATTGGATGATCCTAAAACATGTCAAAGCAACAACTAAAAATACATTTTTTGAAATACAACTTACTCTTATTTTGGAGAAAATGCTCTCAAGGAGGGTTTAGCATTACGTCACCTATTCAGTGTAAAACCTATCCAGTGTCTGACATGGCGTTCTCTCTGTTAACCAAACCATTGTTGTGTTCCCCCCCCCCCCCTTGGTGCTAATAATAGCAGAGACAGAGGCAGACATCCAGACATGCAGACAGACGAGCATGCGGACAGACAGACAGACCAATGGAAAATGTTTCTCCCAGAACAAAGGGGAAGGTTGCAGCCCTATTATTGGCCTCTGTCTAAGCTTCTGTAAGATGGATGAAGTGATATCGGGGGTATTAAACCTGAGAAATACAATTACATTAGCTGGGGAGTGCATGTCACTAATCAGAAAAGGGAGAGTGCATGGTCACTGTTTTTGTTCACATAATTCCAATATTGTAGAGAATTTGATTTAGCTGTGAATATTTCATTTGAAGAGGGAAGATTAAGGGACTTAATTGCTCCATGTTTTTCTTTTTCTTTGTTCACATACACCAGACGTGACACATGATTAACATTTAACTTTACATTTCACATTCATATTTTTACAGATTTCTGAGATGTTGTGTTATGCGATATGACATATTAGCAAAAGCAAACTTGTTAATACAAATATTCCATCAGTAGGCTATATAGTTTGCACAATTGTACTCATGTACAAACATACACATGTATTGTGCAAGAATTATACAACAAAACACAAGAGCCACAACAACCACATGTTATGCATGTTATGGTGTTCTCATAGCAGTTTACAACATTTAAACCTCTCTCTCATGTAGACTATGCCTTATAACACATCACACCGGAACCATCTGGGGCGAAATCTTTTTTCTTTTCTCTGGTGTGATCAATCACTTCCTGCCCTGATTAAGCAGAGGGAACATTCACAGGGAAACGTTGGATGTGATGTTAATAGGAAGGTATTTTTAGGTTTCAGCTGGCTGCATCAAAAGCTGGATAGGGAGGAAGGTTCTGCAGTGAAGGTAGAAAGAGTCACTGTGGAGAGAAATCTAGTTAAAAAAATCATATTTTGGTATAACAAATTTCATGTGTTTTGTCAGAATTAAGTCTGCTGTCCATTTTCAGCACAGGTTTAACATTTACATGAGGACTTCTTAGGAAACATCAGCAGTGATGATCACTTTCTCTACTAATTAGCAATCAAGCATTCCTTAATGTTTTTGTTCCAACCGATATGTGATGACTTTAAATAAATACTGTAAAAGCAAATTCCTTGTATTGATCATGTAACAGCTACTTTCTGCCAAACCTTTTCAGAAATACAGTCAGTGACTTGAAGAAGAATAAGTGCTGCTTGGTCCCTATTCAGCTGGGACTCATTATATTGTTCAACCTGGGATTTTATTTTATTGTTCAGGGATGTGTCCTTAGAGTAACCTGGTTCCAGCTTCCAACCACTGACAGTAGCAACAGATGTAACCTGGAATGACACTCACATTAAGATATCTCTTTGGGGTTTATTACCAGGGAATGTCCTCATGAAGGTTCAGACATTTTCAAAGATCTCTTTTATATGAGCAGTCGTTCAAGGTTTTGTTTTGTATAGGACAAACACATATATCTTTCCTCTTTATCATCTCCTGTCATGTTTAGAGCATACAGTAAGTGGATAACACAGAAGTGCATTTTTTAGACAAATGGTGAATCTAAAGATCACAGTGTACCATTATATTCTTAAATGTTCATTTAGCTCTTTGGGGGCGAGAAGTGTGTGCTGCCACTGCTTAATCCATAATGGAGCAGCTGAGCCCATCCAGGGCGTTGTATTCAACATCCAGCCTGCAGACCATGACACAGCATTTTGAGAGAGAGAAGAGAGAGAACAAAGAGAAATTGAAAGCATAAAAATGTCACAACGCTGAGCTCCAGCTGAGATTTTGGTGACATGGGGGAGTTAAAACCCAGAAGTGAAGCAGTTATAAGAACATTAAAAACAGTGTGTGTGACCAAAGGAATAACAAATGATGAGGCGCTCAAAGCTTTGAAAAAAAGAAGGGTAATTCCGTTGATTTTTTAGATTATCCTGTTTTAATGACCTGCATTAAGAATTACCCTTTTCTCTCATGTTAGAGCTTCAATGCCAAATGTAGCCTGATCAGTTGAAAGATCACATCAAAGATAAGCTTTTTGTCATGACTTCATTCAGGGCTCGTTTTTTCTCTGTTCTTGTTCCTAAACACTAAAATATTAAAATGACTTGACTTGCTGTTACACACTTGCTGCTAGAGAGTTGTTGCAGTAATGTCGTTGCACAGTATCTACATCAAGGGCCAAATAAACCCATTATTTTAAGTGATATCATAAAGTAAAACATTCATTAAATATCATATTTTATTATTAGCTTTTATTTCTCACAGTTAGGCCACATCATTGTGACCATTCATTTCCTCTGCTGCTGAACAGATGTGAAACTGAGAGAGGCCAGACAGAGTCATTCTGCTATCCTTATTCTTCAGACCCTTAGGACTTATGGCACATTTACAAATGCACTAAATTCTATTATATTAAGGCCGTTCATGACAAAGTAACATTAATTTCTCAATAACAACCACTCCTTTCTGCTTTCTGTTTAGCTTCATGGTCTTAAATACAGAAAAACATCCAGTTCTTTAGCTGCTAAATGCTCCACTCTGTTCACCAGATAGTCACTAACCGTGTCTGTCTTCCACTTGGTGCAAAGCAGGGAGTGTTCATTTGGTTTTAGTGCTTTTCCCCTGAACACATTTGACAATGACAGCAGAGAGAATGTTCCATAACAGTAAAGCTGTGAGACAATAAACCAAGGACCTAGAAGATGCTGAAACGCTCAATTTCTCAGGGGAACTGCAGTCAGCTTATAATTCTTTGTGGGTTCATAAAAGCAACCCTATTTACATAATGTCTTATCAGTTGACTTGTCATTGCTGTAAAATATTGAACAGCCGGGTAGCTTGTTTTACTTTATCTAAAGTTCTCGTTTGTGGGGTTGATTTCATCTTTATCTTCCAAGGGATTTCAATCAGGAAAAACGTTGTTGCAGCCATGCAAAGATTTAGTGTACATATAAATAAAACGAAATGTACAGAGTCTTTGGGGATTAGATTCCATCGTTATAAAATACTTTTTAAAGGAGTAGAGAAGCCAAGACACATCCCCCCCGATTGAGTCCAGACAGTGGTGAGGATGGTGAATCAGAGCAAAGGAGTCGATGGGAGCGGTCTGAGGAATACCCAGGGTGCTTTGGGTGACGATGACTGCAGGTGGAAGGGGAGGAGGAGGGTTGTCCTCTTGTCTGAAATGACAGCTGATCGCAGCAGAGAGAGAGAGAGAGAGAGAGAGAGAGAGAGAGAGAGAAAGAGAAAGAGAGAGAGAGTGAGAGAGACAGATTCATAGCAGAGATGTAAAGCTGTGATGGGCTCCTGAAGTTTATGGCTTATTTTTACGGGTGATCGCCTCCACCCAGCTGATCAATTTAGGAAGGGAGGTGATGGAAGTATTAGAAATCTTCCTGAAAGAATTTGCGCTGAGCTTCATAAGCCTAGTGTCTTACCTTGAAAAGCGCCCTCATTAGATTGTGTTTGCTTTGTGTGTGTGTGTTAAAATTGAGCACAATACAATGGTAAAAGAAACCTGGTCTCATCTCCAAAATGAAACACCTAACGTGGCATGACTGGGCTGATAAGGTTTTGCTTCTCATGTGATGATTATTTTAACTCCACTAAAACAGCCAGCAGGTATTTCTTTCCCATCAACCAACATGGATACATTTAGCATTACAGACAATATCACTTTTGAAGTTGTCATCTCACCCAGTTTCACACTGAGAGTGAGATAACTGTATGAGTTGCACCATGCATTAAACTGCCGCAGTAGCTACCAATGTGCAGCAGATGATGTAATACCTGTAAGACTTGTAAAGGACACAGGAGGGGCACGCCCTTCCCCACACAAAAGGCTGCAGGCTGTCAGGCTGGAGGAATAACAATGACCTGCCCCCACAGGCCGACTTATTAACAAAGCCCTCATGCTCCACACAGTAAATATTCTTCAAAAGTCCAGACGTGCACAGGGCAGCTCAGAGGGGATGGGGGTGGGGGGCAGTTTGCAGGTGGCAGGTGGGGGATGTGCTGTCCACACTCCCATGCCCCCTCACTGTGAACTGTGCAGCCTTCAACGATTTAGCACTGATCAATCGGTGACAGGGAGTCATTAAAGCAAGCTTATATGTTCACAGATTTGTGGGATATCTTCACCTTTGTATTGTCACTTTACCTTCACATACTTATACTTAGTGTTTTACTTTCATTTACATCTCTGTACATATGTATTACTTCTGATAACACATAGATATATTTTTTTGCTTCTATTCATTTTGCAAGTACAGTACACCTGTATATCACACTATTTTATTTTAATTTATATGATCTATGTGCCGCATGTACGAAGGCTCAGTCATTACCGCAGCGGCAGCTGGTTCAGTTCCAACCTGCAGCCCTTTGCTTCATGTCATCTCCCATCTTTCCCCTGTTTCACTTCTCAAGCTGCCCTGTCTAATATATAAAATATACTGTACACATGATATATTTTATCCCTACATCTGCACAATTTTATGTTTCAAATTGTCATTTTTACTTGCATAATATTTGTCGGTTAAAGTATTTCTTTTGGTTGTTTCTCTGTGAAGTGACTACCAGGTTATATTGCCCCTTTAACTGCTGCATGCTGCCTTCACCCGCTGAAGGTCATAATGTCTTTGAATGTGATGTGTGCTGTGGGGGTGGTGCTAAGGTGTTGAATAGTACCGTCATCACCTTACTCCGCCGTGAAGGTTTGACCGACAATATCTATTTCAACCTTGAAGCTTTAAGAAGATACGTTAAGATTAGCAAAGGACTGCTGCTGAGTGATTCCCTGGACGTGAGACATTCAATCTAACCTGCCAGTCAGGGGTGAGTGTTGGGTTATTACAAGGCATCATTCCAGATCAGCAACAAATGACTTTATGGCATTATGAGTTTCTTAAGATTGCTTTTCCGTGGGAAAGAAACGGCCAGCTGAAGTTAACAGAGCGATTGTTCTTTAAAAGGATAGACAGTTATGCGAGCAAACTAATGGCTGCTTTCACTGATCAAATGCCACCATTGATCAAAGGTATTGCCTTATTGAGTGTGTGAAACTGTCAAAAAGGTGTAAAAAATATTAATGGTTGGAACATCCCATTTATTTCACTTATCTCATGTGCAGTGTCACAAGCTTTCGGTGAGGGAAGGTTTGAAAATCCATCATTAAGGAACCATGAGGATCTTTATCTACAGCTGGGCTGGGCTGTAAAGACAAAGCCACACACACACACACACACACACACACACACACACATTTTACCGTGCATTTCTACACAAAAGGTGATGTCTTTCTTCCTCCTTTTGTCTGTCTTCTTCTCTTGTCCATCTCACATCCACACTGCAGTGCTGCAAAGCCCATCAGAGACAGCTTTGCTGCACTACACAAACACAGCAACTACATGCAATGTCAAGGCATCACCAGGCCTGCCCCCCCCCCGCCCCTCCCTTCTCTTCCCCTTCCCTCCCTTTTACTCCCACATTCTAAAGTGCTGACTAGAGTTATTGCCTATGTGCTGGCAGCCCACCCAGAGGCTGATATACTGTGTCACTGTACACACATTAACAGCTATTGATCTGGCAGAAACCACCATTATCATGGTGGGACCGTATTTAAAAATGTCAACTCAAGCTCTGAACATGTGGGACTTGAGGCCGAAGACTCATTCAGACAATGTTTCCGGCTGGTAAACTGATAAAATATTTACCTCCCATAATGAATTGAATACAGTAAAACGTCCGGCTTGATGGTGCAAAGGTGTGCGTGATGTGCCTGCGTGTGTGAACGTGTGTGTGTGTGAGTGCGTGCGTGCGTGTCTGCGTGCGTGCGTGTTTGCAGATGGTTTTGTGGTTGTGTACATCACAAGGGCAGCTGATCCATAGTAAGCCAGGGCCCCATAATTAGAGAGCAGATCGATGGAGCAGGATCAGCTATTAATTCAAAAGCAGTTTAGAGGCTTGTACGGTCAGCTTTCGAGGAGAGTGAGAGGTTATATATCACTTGTCTGCATAAAGAAGTCGTATGGCCATTTCACAAGTAAGTTTATCAGTTATAAGAATGTATAATGTAGCTACGTGTCGTGAGGTTAGCATCTAAACTTCCCGACACATGTATGGATCTGTTGTGATGGAACTATTATCTAATTGATTCTTACAAAGACGTCAACCGTGCATGCCTTTTCTCATCAGATAGCATAATTACAGGCTCTCTCAGAGTGAAGACAGTCTGTTATTACTCTGGAAGATGAAAATGCCATGTTATTGTACTTAATTTGCAGTCGTCTTACTGTACAATATACTGTATATGGACATCAACACCAGTAGATACAGACTCCATTAGAGATAGATAAAATAAGCAGCTATCTTCTGTTTTATACTCCTATATTCTATTAATATTTCTTTTAATTCCATTAGGAATTTTCTTCCCTTTGAAACTTAAAATCTAAATTTCCTTTTAATAGCTACATTACATTTGCCAAAATGTGTACAGGATTTTGGTGTAATAAAATTAATCTCCAAACAAGGTTGGAGTCCACCTGTGAACCTAGTGAAAACAAGAAGAAATTATCACATTTACATTCTTAAGGCATTCCTGAAAAGCAAAAATGTTAAAGCCTTTTTTAGAGACACGATTTTAATGGTGTAATATGTCATCAGTCTGTTGTCTGAAATTGAAATTGAATTGCAGACTGGGTGTTTCTAAGCGCACGTAAACGCATTTAGGCATATTAATGTGTGAAATCTATGCCTTTTTGTCTCTCCATGTGGGTATGTTCATGTGCCACCATGTTTCCAAAGGTCAGTCAGTCGGTCCCTGAGGACATTCCCATCATCCTGTCCACCCTCCCCTCCTGGTGACATCAAATGGTGTGACAATGGAAAACCTGGTTTTACCCCCACCCTTTTAATTTGGGTCTGAGACACACACACACACACACACACAGCTCAAGGAGAACAAAGAGCATTGCTTTTCCATGAACAGAGTTGTTTTTGCATTTGTCTGTTAGTCATTTCGGATGTACGTCTCTATATGTTTTTTTCATGCTCGAGAGAGAGTATGATTGATTACATTTCGGCCTTGCAGTAGGCCTAGCCCAAGTCCCACACCTCCACGATGTCAGGAAACTGAATGAAAATCGATGTGTCCTTTTCCGACAAATTAACTAATAACCTATACCGGGAAAAGGTGCTCCTGAACACCTTACACAGCAAATAAAGATTTAACTAAGGTCCACATTGACAGATTTCAGAAAAGCTTGCTATGTGAGTGACATGGATCTTTATTTGTAAGGAGGTTTATATTCCTAGATGTCCTAGAAGAAGAGTTCTGCCAGTGTGACATACAATAGGAGGGAGAGGTGTGATATCCCTCAGGTAAATTATTCCAATTCACGGGGGGAAGGATGCAAAGAGCTAACAATACAACCATTTGTCTATCTTCAGATCTTTTTGGAATACTGACTTTTACATCCATGGAAGAGCTGACAGACTGAATGTCATTGCTGAAACAGCAGATAATACTACATAAATCATTAAATGATATAGTTTGTTCTCAAAAATGTTGATGTTGCCATTGGCTACAAATGATTATTGATTAAGGCTTTAGGTACAAAGGCTCTGACCTATAGACCTTTAGCAAATTGGAGTCCACCTCTTTATCTTAACCCTCACAGAAGCTGTCAGTTTGTGTGTGTGTGTGTGTGTGTGTGTGTGTGTGTGTGTGTGTGTGTGTGTGTGTGTGTGTGTGTGTGTGTGTGTGTGTGTGTGAGTGTGATAATCTTTAAATATGCTCAATGGACCGCAGAGAAGGCTAATTTGGTAGGGGAGCTTTCTGAAGTGGTTTTGTTTGCGGGGAACAAAGGACATTTGTGCAGTGAATTGTCTCTTACGTAGAGATCCATTCTGTAAAACCACCATGTGGTTCAACAACAAGATAACAACTAATTATAATAACAAGATGAATTATGATGTACTATGAGATAAGGAGACATACAGTTTTGGGTGCCAGAAATAGTGAGTTGAATCAAAATACTTTAATAGGACTCTGTGTGTTTCTTGGTTGGAGTTTGTTATGTCGCCTCGTTGCGCCGGGCTGCCTTATTAGTTTAAGGAGCCTGCAATATTTATAGTGATAAATAAACTGTGGTGCAGAACATTGTGCTGGAAAAGAACCTGCAGTGGGGGGGCTGCTAAAGTGCCTGGTTAGACTTACTGACAGAAAATGCGTTGGTGGGAAGGAACAGAGAAGAATAGCAAGCAGAGAGAGGGAGAGAGAGGAGAGGCTGTGCATAAAGTCAAAACAACTCAAATTAATTCATTGATATGCTAAGCATGGCTGGAAAAAGGCCGGAAACTGAATGAAAACCGCTAGCCTGGTGTCAAAACCCACCTACTATGTCAACTAATTGACAGGTTATATGTCTTTTCTGTACAAAAGCTGAAAACTCAACTAACCTAGCTTCCTGTACAAACATGGAAGTGGTACACATCTTCCCATCTGACTCTTAAGAAAGCAAACAAGTTCCAAAAATGTCAAAATATTCCTTTAACCTAAGAAACCAATGAGAAAACATGTTGTTTTAGAAAGTTTGATGGCTGAGAATAATTGAAAGATGCTTGTTAGGACAGATGCTTTATGAAGTTTAACTACTCATAACTACCTTATAAGAGCATTAATGGTCACTGTAGCAGGCGCCTTAGAGCAGATTGGGATTAAATGCCTTGGGCTCTTTCAGAAGTAACGAGTGTTTATTATTTTCCCCAGACCTTTTCCAGCTGTTCTGAGGGATTTGACCATGGTTGCTTCTGTGGGGCTGCCACTCCCCATCCATGAGGGCGGCAGAGCCGACAACTGCGTGCAGGTTCCAGCCCTCCTTTTAGGTCAGTATTCAATAATGCAGGATCCCCACATTTCATCCTTGCAAAGTTAGTGCCACAGCTCTGCCTTCACACCCATTATTCCGCTTGGATGGGCAAAAAGCTCTGAGATGCACACTCATGCACGCACAAAAACAAGTGCACCATCGAGCATGCACACACACATACACACACACACACACACGCAGACACAAATACACTAAGTATAGAAGCTAACCATAAATAACTTGATCTAGGAGCTTTCAGTGGTTATTGTAACAATGTATTTCAGGAATTTCTTGGCAACCTAACATTAAGTAAGTATTACGAACGCCAAGGTTTTGGATGGCTGGTGTGAAAAGAAATTGTATTCAGGTGTGGTAAAGGTTTTAACCCCGGTTGTTTGTGGTAGTGGTTCAAATTAAAGCTATATCTGATCTTTACTGCGTCACGACAGTGTAATTAAAATGGATAAAGATGCAATTATTTTTGCTGCAAGAAGAGACATCCTTATTCCCCTTCTCCCTTCCTGCTTACTTCTGACATCACTGAAATAAATCTACTTTACTGTTACAGTCTTCATTTGCTGTTTTGCTTTACCATTTACAGGTTCCACATCTGTCTTTGCACCTGCCTCTCACTTCTGACATTCACAATCTCACTTGAGCTCCTCTCCTTGCCTCTCTATTAACTGTACATCCTACCAGTTTTGAGGCACCACCCTTTCTTTCTTGTTATCGCTCCCTGTGCTCTGCCCCAACCCCTCCTGTTCCCTGGCCCGATCCTCATCCACCCACTGTGCCAACTCCCTCCCTTCTACCCTTCTTTCGCTCCCTTCATCTCTTCCCTCACTCGCCCCCTCCCCCTTTTGCTTCTCTCAGGGCATTTTTCCCTCTGTTCTGAGAGTCACACCTCATGAATTATTTACTTGTTCATCTCAGTGAGGGATCTTGCTGCATTCCCTGACCGTTTACTGCTGAAAGATGTGTGGATGGAGGGATGACAGGTGATGGTTTTCTGAAAGGCAAGAAGTCTTTTAAATGTGTAGGTAAGTGACACAGATCGTCTGCTTCGCGTGCTCGCTCTCTTCTAACACCGTCATAAGAAAGTGAGGACGGACAAACACAGAGAGCCAGAGAAGCATCAATTGAGTGGTAAATATATATGTGAAATGTGTAAAAGTATTTTTATAATGTTGAGCCCTTTAAAGAAAGACATTTATCTTACAGAGATGGTGAATATTCAAGTAATCAGCACCTGCAGATCAACTGGACCCTTTTTTGCAGCTGGGAAAGACCTACCCTACACGTGCATGCATTAAAAAAAACCTGACAGCTAGAAAACTGCCACGCCCCACTCTGCACTCCCAGGACTACACAACTCTCTGTTACCTCACACACAAACATGCACATACACACGTTCCTGCAAGCAAGGCTTTTTTAACAATTTTTTTTCTTCTTCACTACAATCGTAAAAGTGATATCAAACTAATATAAATCCAATGTCTGAAATATGTTCTTTTCTTTCACAGTTGGGGTAATACCAATTAGCACATAAACCTTTCCTCCAATCTCATCAGTGGACAATTTTATTGGCACATAAGCACTGACATCCATAAAGCATATTAACGCTGTAACCACGAAGCAAAAGCCTTTTCATTTAAATCAGTGATGCATGTTAGTGGTTATCAGCAGACTGGTTAGTACCATGCAAATAAACCAAGTAGCATATTGGAATGGCAGCAATTGACATGACGACATAAACATGAACAATG
Organism: Etheostoma cragini; assembly: GCF_013103735.1. NCBI lineage: Eukaryota > Metazoa > Chordata > Actinopteri > Perciformes > Percidae > Etheostoma > Etheostoma cragini. Next base: position 23,768,453 of record NC_048408.1, read on the forward strand.
CTTAATGCTCAAACATGCATTACAATGATTTTCTAATATTTGGATTATATATTTTATTGCTCTCAAAAAGTATATTGTGACTTTACAGCAACACAAGTTTCAAGGGATTAGGTGCACATTTTTAGGGTCTTTTTGTGTGCTGCTACAGAGCTGTCGGGATTATGCCACACCCGGCTCCATCCCTTAACAGAGACAGAAAAGGGGGGGGGGGGGGGGGGGGGGGGGGGGGGGGGGGGGGGTTGGTGGGAGAGTCTTTCAGCTGCTGCACACAACCGGAGGAAGCGAGAAAAGCCATCACTGAGGTGTGAAAGGAGAATCCAACTGAATCTGAGAATCTTCATTACTATTGTGAACAGCATGTGAGCAGCTTGATATGAACTGAATATCAGGCAACGCACGCACACACACACACACAGACAGACACACACACAGGGTGTTAATGGAAGATGGAGTGTAGGTTTTGTGAAGATAGTCAGTTTAAATCTAAAAAGCAACTGGAAAAGGTGTACCAAGTGACCAGAGATCAGAGACAGCAGCTACAAGTTGCACAAGGTTTCTGGGTTGGAATTGTCTGTAATAACATTCAGTTGCACCCATTAATATTAGAGGGGGAGAGAGACACTTCATTTTAATATAGTGATATCTAACACAAGTGGATGAAATCAAATGTACTAGGAGAAAGTAGCAAAATTACATTGCAGGAATACTCTATTCAAAGTAAAAGTCTTTGTGAAAAAATCAAAGCAGGAAATTGTAACAGCAGTAGTTAGTGTGAAGAATGATGCTTTTAAAAGGTGTAAAATAATACTTTATTCTGTAAGCAGCATTATAACGTTCAGATGATGCGTTTCCTTGTCTAGTTTCCCAGTGTATCCTGATCCTTTGCCTGTATTATCAACCACATTTTCCAGCCTGTTGGACCTGTACCGTTGCCTGTATTGTCTGTCAAACAATAAAACCACTTACCTTTCACCTCTGATTCCTAAGTTTTGCATTTGGGTCCGCCATTGTGGTCTGACACCAGGTGGCACTGAATGCATCACATTTTATGAGCTTGTGTGATGAAAAAAAAATGAAAAAAATGAAGCTACAGCCATCAGATAAATGTAGAGAAGTTAAAAAAAAGTACCCTCTGACATGTAGTGGAGTACAATACATTAATTTATTAATTGTCTTCCTCAATATCTTGTAGTCTATCTCGCGGAAATAATTCAGTCCTCGACCAGTTTACTGCCGCATGTAATCTCTCAGATTTATTTCATTTCAATGTCAACACTACTGGGACGACAAGAAGCATTAAAGCAGACAGAAGAGATGGATTTTTCTTTCATTATTCCATCATTTCAAAATAAAAGCACTTCAACACAGCAGTAAAGTGATTCTATTCTATTCAAATACAAAAGGAAACAGTGGTACATTTATGGTGGCACGGGAGTAGGACATTGCAATAATTCGATGCAGTGCAGTAGACTCTGTATGAATGACTATTTGAAGGAAACAGTTATAGATCTAAAATCGATAACCTTTAGCCTGACACATGATTCAGCCCTGGTCATCTGCGTTTGTCAGGTAAGCGAGAAGGTGAATACAACAAAAGCAATATTAAGCATGTACAGTATAGTAAAATTGCTGATTGTGTTGAAATTTGTCATTGCCATTCAGTGACACCAAAACGAGACATGTTACAATGAGCTGGCACTGTTGGCCGCGCCCTGAGCTGCTGATGTTAATGTGTAATATGTGTTTCATCTCCTACACCCACCTACCAACCACACCCCCAACTCTCCTCCATATGGAGTTACACCACCGCAATGTTATACAACGCCTTGCTGCTTCTGCTGTGATCCCTTCTCCATTTGTCCCACCCCTCATGACGGTCCTTGTTCTGCACAATAAACCTGCTGCTGAGTTATCACTCCGTCATTATATCCAGTGGATGAGCCGGGGCATGGAGAGAAAATCTTTTATAAGTGCATCTGAGCTTGCGAGAAATGAGTTAGTCAAAGGTTAGAACACAGATGTAGAGATATTAAAATCTTTGAGGTAAAATACTGTATAGAAGAGATTTAAAACAAATGAGTAATGCTGCCAGTGAGTGAACACGGCTCGTTTGAAAATAAAAAAATTCTATTGAATTGTGATTTTCTACTAACATTCTCTTAGAAATGAAAACAGATACTGTGCTGACCCGGCGGTATGAGTGTGTCTCTGACAGAGAGTTTAGAGAGGAAAGGTATGCCATTCAGCACTATATAGGCATAAATCCAGCCTAAACAAAATGGTAATTGAGTACTGCTTGTATGAAAAGCGTGACCAAGCAGACAGGTTAGAAATACAGCAGATCTATTTGTAACTTTAAAAAAAATCAAAAAGAATCACTGATTTCAGCTTCCCAAGTGTGAATATATTTCTGTTTTCCTTACTCTTCTATGAAAGAAAATTGAATATCTTTGAGTTTTTGACTATTGGTTGGACAAATCCACACATATGAAGGTATCACCATGGGCTCTAGGGACATGTGATGGGAATTTGCTGACCTTTAATTGACAAAAGAAATATTAGATGTATCAAGAAAATAATAAGTAGATTAATTGATAATGTAAATAATCTTTTTTATTTGCGGCTTTGTTCTTTGCATTTGTCCAAGGGATCCTTTGGTTGGGACACTCAAAACTGGGCAGGGGTTGCGTGGGACCAAGTGCCACCAGCTGGGACAAAATGGTACATCTCTTATTACAAATAAAATATGCAATTCAGTTTAAAGTGCACACACAAATTTATGTATCAATAGAAATTCTTCATTTCTGAAAATTACAAGATAATTACAGTTTAAATGCATAAAGTTTACCTAAGCTTCAATATAATGGAAATGATAATAGTTATGCATGGTACATATTCAAAAAGCTTATATGAAAATATTGGCGCAGAAATAAAACCTGTTTCAGGTTGTAAATTAGGATTTAGTCCAATTTACCATGAATGTCGCAATTTACTCAAACCACCAAATTCCATTGAGTTACAACTGCTGGTGACGAGAGGCGGGACTTCTGCTTACACAGGATGACGCTACATCAATAAACACCAATCAAGTGACCTGATTCTACACGGTTAGCGTTTTCCGTTTTTGAACCTCGCACATGCGCATTTCATTTTTAAAATGGCGGCCGTACAAGGTGGTCTGGCCGACACGAACGAAGAAAAAGACATAAAAAAGGAACCATCAAGCGATGGCTTTGGAAATAATAATGCAACCGACGGAAGAGTGCTCTCTACGTCTCCCGGTTCCAGTGCTTCGGCTGGAATTAATAAATCTGCGGCAGGAGCCCCGGAAGACCAGCAGACGCTGCTGGCCGTCCTGCAATTCCTCAGGAAGAACAAACTGACCGAGTCCGTCGAAATTTTGCGTCGTGAAGCAGGATTACCGGAGGATTCAGTGGAACTGAAAGGGGGTGATTCCTCCGGTGCAGGCTCGGGGGGTGCTGCGGGCAGTGGGGACAAAGAAGGCGAGGATGGGAGCTCTCTTCTCAGCCGGGTGACCATCTCATCCTCGGCTGTAGTTCAGGCGCCAACTAAAGGTCCGATATAGAACTTGGCGTCTACTCTCGTTTTATTGTGTAAAACGCTCTTGCGTTTCCTGTTGATATAACATCCCCTACAAGTTAAAAAGTATTCCCTCCGTGTATAGCTACCACGTTTACGACTATAGAGTTACTACAGTCGTGCTTTCAATGACCCAGAAATACACAAGCTACACTTTGGTGATCTAAATCCTCTTTCAGAGGCTCAGTTAAGGTTTAGAAAAAGTTTCACAAAGTTTGTATGCATTTAAAGGATGCTTGGTTTTAAATTGTACAAGTGTTTTTATGTTTCTGGTGATTAAGTGTCATTTGGTTTTAAGGATGACTGAGTTTTTTTCAAGTTAAGAAATACAGTTAACTATTTTCCCACTTAAATGAGCCAAGGACCAATAATGCACTTTGGTTTAAGTGTAACATAAAATAAGGGTACAATATAGACACGCCTGTCTTAACAATGTTACAAAAAGTCCGACAAAATACTACACAACAGTTTAAGTTTTCTCATTTGTCATGGCGTTGCCTTAGTTGTCATCATGTCATCTGTTAAATTTAAAACATTTATAAAGCCATTCATTTATATTCATTACCTACATATTAGTTAAAGTAATCTTTTTAAAAAGAAACTACTAATACAGTGTGCTGCAGTTAGCCGATACCAATAGAATGCATATTCACTCTGCCTTCTTCTGTAGCAGCTGCTGGGGAGGATCAGCCAGATGTCAACGTGGTGCTGTCAGCTTACAACCAGCAGGGAGACCCTCCGCTGTACCAGGTTTACTACAGCGGCCTGAAGAAGTTCATAGAATCGGTTTTGGACTGTCACCGAGCAGAGCTGTCCCAGCTCTTCTACCCACTGTTTGTGCACATGTATCTGGAACTGGTGTACAACAATCACGAAAGTGAGGCCAAGGCGTTCTTTGAAAAGTGAGTTTCCTTGACATGATGTGTGTCCTTCCAGCTATTAACAGTAAACTTGATTTTGTTTTAGGTTGCATTATATCCTGCACTGTGGATCAACTCTCTGGTTTGGTTGTTGTTACTCTCCACCTCAGGTTCAGCGGGGATCAAGAGTGTTACTACGAAGACGACTTGCGTATTTTGTCCAGCCTGTCCAAGAGGGAGCACATGAGAGGCAACGAGACCCTGATGGACTTCCGCACCAGCAAGTTTGTCCTGCGTATCTCCCGTGACTCTTACCAGCTGCTGAAGAGGCACCTGCAGGAGCGTCAGAACAACCAGATCTGGAATATCATACAAGAGCACCTCTACATTGACATCTTTGATGGCATGCCGCGCAGCAAGGGCCAGATTGATGCCATGTCCGGCAGCTTGGCAGGAGAGGGCAAGCGAGAGGCCAATAAGGCTAAGGTTGGATTCATACACCGACACACATATATGATGGCATCTTTGTTTCATCTACCCGTGCTTTTGTTTTTTAATCAACTGTGACATATTCCTGTTTTATTATCTTTCCATCAGGTTTACTATGGATTGCTGAAGGAACCAGAAATTGAGCTGCCTCTTGATGATGAGGACGAGGAGGCAGAGAATGAGGAGGGTAAACCCAAGAAGAAGAAACCCAAAAAGGACAGCATGGGCTCCAAGAGCAAGAAGCAGGATCCTAATGCACCTTCACAAACTAGGTAACGAGTTTTGTTACACTGGTAAATAGCTCTGTCTAAGCGAGTCCAGGGTGTCCATATGTTCTTGTCTCCCTTCCCCAATGTTTACGGCCAGAACAGTATGATTCATTAGAAGTTGGATGCTGTGATTGGAGACATTTCAGTCAGAAAGTCATCGCATTTGTTCAAACTTTTGACCGGTAGAATGAGTGTGTGTGTATATATACACACACACACACACATTCTACCGGTCAAAAGTTTGGGGTCACTTACAAATTTCCATACCACTCCATTATAGATAGAAGCTGATCTGAGTGGGGGGCTGATCTTTAATCTACTCTTTGTTCCAAAGGCACATTCTGGTTACTAATCTGATATCATTTAAAAAAACTAAATGGAAAAACATTGGAGAACCCTTTTGCAATTATGTATGCACATATTGTAATCTGAACTGCTGCCCTGGTTAATAAACAAAAAACATTGCAGCTGATCTCAGCTGGTATTCTGTCTAAAATGGAGTGCAAGGGAAACATTAAAGTAACACCAAACTTTTGACCGGTAGCGGGCAATGTTCACTTATTAACTTACAAGCTCAGTTTGAAACTGTTTGTAGACCCACAGGTCAGTGACAGTTGTTTGTTGTTGTTCAGGATACCACTTCCAGAACTGAAGGATTCAGACAAGCTTGACAAGATCATGTACATGAAGGAGGCCACCAAGAGGATCCGCCTGGGACCAGATAACCTGCCTTCCATCTGCTTCTACAGTTTTCTCAATGCTTACCAGGTAATAACCAAACAATTGTTTGCGAGTGGACAGTTAATTGCCAACGACAGGAGGATTATTTCAAAACGTCCTCACCTTTTGCCCCGCAGGGTCTGACTGCAGTGGACTTCACAGATGACTCCAGCCTGATCGCGGGAGGCTTCGCTGACTCCACAGTACGGGTGTGGAGCGTCACACCGAAAAAGCTCCGCAAGGTCAAGTCTGCAGCAGGTCAGCGCATGACTGTGACCGCTGATGAATGACTGTGATCATCGCATATTCTGACTTTATAACACATATAATTCCCCCCCCCCCCCCCTCGCTTCTCTCTCTCAAGACTTGAATCTGATCGACAAAGAGTCAGACGATGTGCTGGAGAGGATCATGGATGAGAAGACGGCCAGTGAGTCAAAGATCCTCTATGGACACAGTGGCCCGGTGTATGGCATCAGCTTCAGCCCAGACAGGTACAAATCATTTCACTGTTCATTTTCGACAGCTTCCATTATTATTGTCAGCTTGTGCAGTCACGTTAACAGTTAAGCCATGTATAGGGACCTGGGCCTGAAAGGCCTTTGTTTCGGCTGGCCTCTTTACCCCAGTAATGCGCAACCACATTTTTTGCTAAAATCCAACAAACTGGTGAACTTTGTTGAAATGTAAAAGAAAAACAGTTGCAAAACAAACCTCATAAATCACTCAATTCCCATTGGCGGGTAGATTGAGCTTGCAATTGCTAAATTCACCCGCCTTCTGCGGGTGGTCGTGTGTTAATTTCAGGGCCTGATAGGGACTTATATTATCATATTAATTAAGAGAAGTAGAGGTCTAGTGTATTAAAAACAGGCACGTAGTAAAGAGACCCGTGACTACTCTTTCTTTATGTGTATCTAAACATAACACAGGCAATCCCTGTTGATCTTCTCATTTTACTTTTCAGAAACTACTTGTTGTCAAGTTCTGAAGATGGTACAGTCAGGCTATGGAGTCTCCAGACATTTACTTGTCTTGTGGGCTACAAAGGCCACAACTACCCAGTGTGGGACACCCACTTTTCCCCCCATGGGTACTATTTTATCTCCGGGGGACATGACCGAGTTGCCCGGTAAGAAACCGTAACAGGGAAAAATACACTGCAGATACACAGCAGCACCTACAGATGTCCGTCATGGTCCTATTTTGTGCTTTTTCTATAACAGTCTGTGGGCTACAGATCACTACCAGCCTCTGCGAATGTTTTCTGGTCACCTAGCCGATGTCACGTGCACCCGCTTCCACCCCAACTCTAATTATGTGGCCACAGGGTCTTCTGATCGCACCATCCGGCTCTGGGATGTCCTGAACGGAAACTGTGTCCGCATCTTCACTGGTCACAAGGTCAGACGAGTCTCCGTAGTAGGGCCCTGACAAATCTGTTGTCTGAACTAATGAATCTAGGCAGTTGACAAAATGTCATATTTTAGAAAATGTCATTCATGTTACATTTAGTTTGGTATCTGCATAGTTGGGAATCAGTTTAGTTTGACACTTCACACACATCAGGCAAATATTGTGATGTGATTCCAATTATACATCAAAACTAGGTTGTCAATATATTAAAAAAATAACTTAGTTTAAATAATGGTAAATAGGCCATTTGTGTCTACTTGGAGCAACACATCGATCATTTCTGATGGCTCCTATACAGTAAGGCTGTTCAGAGAATCTTTCTTTACACCCACAGAGGGAAAGGTGCTTAAGGTTCACAGATTCACACTGCAGAGACCACGACTGAGCCACTCTTTGAACTCTTTTTTTCTAGGGTCCTATCCATGCGCTGGCCTTTTCTCCCAATGGGAAATTCTTGGCTTCAGGAGCCACTGATGCCAGAGTTCTTCTGTGGGACATTGGTCATGGGCTGATGATCGGAGAGCTTAAAGGCCACACAGATACCATCTACTCGCTCCGGTTCAGCAGAGACGGAGAGATCCTTGCCTCCGGTGTGTGACCTACATCTCTTAATTTGACATCAGTTGAATATTTAACCTGAATATTTAACCTATAGTTAAACTGAATACATTTGAAGCCACATTTGTAGAACATAATATCATTTAGAGAAAGATTCTTTCAAAAGACCATACCCCTGCAGTCTTCACACATCTATGTGGCTTCAGTGTATTTAAATGAAGATTTAAGTAGACTTTCTGCAATTACACTTGCAGTGACAATGTTCATTTTTGTTGTTATTCTAGGCTCAATGGACAACACGGTTCGTCTGTGGGATGCCATGAAAGCTTTTGATGATTTAGAGACCGATGATTTCACAGCAGCTACAGGACACGTGCATCTACAAGATAACTCCCAGGAGCTTCTGCTGGGAACCTACATGTCTAAATCTACACCTGTTATACACCTTCACTTCACCCGCAGGAACCTGCTGCTGGCCACTGGGGCCTACAATCCATGAGACATTGAATAATGACAAAATAATCTATAGAAATTTAAAATTAGGCAAACGTCTGGTCCCCAAAATCCACGGGTGACAGAAGAGGTTTGTGGTGCAGTTGTAATAAAACCAAACTGTATAATCAACATCACCTCTGCCCAGAAACTGGCTGTAAATGAAAATACAAAAATTAAATTAGACTTCTGCTCTGGCCATAAATGAAGCTGATCTACTGTGGATATCACGTCGCTACGCCAAGTGCCATTGTTGATCGAGGAGTTTTTTTTGTTTTGTTTTTTTTTTATAAAAAAAAAAAAACACTGCCATGAGTACAGTTTGTTCAACACGTGGCTTCCATTTCCGTATCTTAGTATTTTATACTGGTGTAAATAAAACACATTTTCTACGTTTTGGGCATACATTTTTTATTGTTATTAACATAGGGAACACTTATTTTATTACAAGCATGTCCAGCTGCTTTCTCCACTCCCAGCTGTTAGAAATGACGGTCAAAATAGATGCCTGTAAGGAAACAATAGGGGTTTGGAGTTAATTAAATTGAGCAATACTTTATTAAAATACTGGAATCTAATAGGAAGGAGAGATTTTATTTCACTTACATGATCACTTTTCTGTGACAGCGGCCTGTTTCTTGGGTTTTAATTTGAAGAAAAGGCCAATGGCTAGTATGCTGGCATATGTGGCCAAAACACACTGAAAGAAAAATAGGAGGCATGATGAGAAATTCATTGAGCGAGAGACAGTATGAAAATCTTTAATCAAAGTTAGCTTGCACACAACTCACATTTCTCCTTCCTGTGATTGTGTATGCATTGAAGTACTTTGCAAATCCAGTGAACTGATGCTGGGCTCCTGCGTCGTGTCCTCCCATGATGGATTGATAATGGTCCTATAACAAGGAGAACAGTGGTGATTGAGTCTGAAACGACCTTGACTGACAGAAAATGGAATGTTGATAATTACACTTTAAATTAAGAATCAGTCAAGTCATTTTAAAATCTATGGTAGCAATTCAAATATCTTTGGGACAAATACGACATTGGAAGACGTCACCTTAGGCACTATTATGACCAAGAAATAATCAGGACATTAAATTGATTACGAAAACAAATCCTACTACTAAGATGACCTCTACGTTGTATTAGTCAAACAGTATAGACTTTAATTAATGCACGGTGTTGACAACTTGACAGTAAGAGTGTGAAAACTAAAGCACGTTAACGTGAGTAAAATACTAGGAAGCATTTCATTTTGACTCGCAGCACACAAAAACAACTTTATTTTGCAATTGTAGCTAACGTTTCTGAATTTATTAGCGTTGTTACATAAGAGCTTGCAATGTTAATGGTGGTTTGGCTTGACATGCTTTACAACAATATGACATTTTTACTGTCAAGTTCACCCCCCTTCAATTAACAAACGGTGTGACTGACGAATGCGCCAATAGTGGGCATTTTGGTCAGACTGACTTTCATCGGTGGCTAACTGCATAAGTTAGCACGTTGGCTAGCACAAACACATACAGTAACGTTATTAGGCTTAACGTTAGCTTCCTAGGTTAGCCTGCTAACGTTGGTTTGTTTAATTGTCAGACCGCTTGCTAAATATTACATTGCCACACAGACCTTTAAAGACCATATGGGTACGGACAATACTCAGCATTCTTAAAACCCAAGTGAATGCGCTAATATGTTTTAAAAAGTGTTCTGACTTACCTTTAACACTCGACCCTTGTGCAAACAGAATGAGACGAGTGCCCTTCAGCAGAGAGAGGCCGCAATGCTAAATTAACCAGGAAATCCCGCCTACTCTGGCTATCCAAAAATGTGTCACCATTGGTCTACATTGATGTCAATCAAAAACGGTCGTCTAAAACGACCAGTGAATGGCTAACAAATGTGTCAATCATTCTTTCTAATCTGTGATTGGATAAAGAATGAAAACGCCCATATGAGTTTTTCTTCCGGGTTACTACCATGGCGTGTTGCTGAAAAACATGTGAGTTTTGCCGGAGATTTAATTTAAGGAAACATTTCATGTTAAATACTGAAAGAATCGTTTCATATTCGCTTAGATCGAAATTTGAGTTCGTCTCGATCTGAGTAAGCCTTTTGTCTGCTGGCAAAGTTTCTTTGTGCTAAGCCCGAGTGCTAAAATATGATAACGTTACAAGTTGCTCATGTTGTCTCGTGCAGTTTGAGAGGTAACCTTATGTGCAGCAGGATTGCAACTGATCCAAATGGACTTTGTTATCTTTCCCCAAGAAAGTGGTTAGCAAACTTCGATGTGCTTGTCATGATTAAACCAGAGTCCAATTAGAGAGCCGTGCTGGTGATGGTGACTCCTATGATATCATTCTTACGCATTTGTACAAATGTCATAAAGTCTCAAATATAGTCTCAAATATAAAAACTGTTATTTAACGTTGGAAACATCGGGCACTAACTGGGTCTAATGCTTGGCTACATAGAGCATAAACTTATTTTTTGTACCATCAGTAGATTAGAGGTTTGAAATGATTTGTTTATTGACAGTACTTCTAATTTTCTTAGACGTCTGAAACAACATCAACCATGGCATCAGTGGAGGAGGATTTCCCTCGAGGAGGAACAGCAAAGAAACCCACAGAGAGTAAAATAGTGGTTCAGCGGACTGAAGTGGACAACTTGTTCCAGGTAGAGGTTCATTCTTTCCCATCGCTCGGTTCATACTACTGTGAAAAAAAAAAACATAGATTTGTCTGGACAAGTCACTGTGTATAAGTTATGAATATGCCCAAATAGAGGATTATCACATAATATCAGTTGGATCAGACAGATGATCTGTTAACAATAGTTCCCTGTTTTCTTGCAGTCAAAGGAAAAAGCAGAAACCAAGAAAAGGAAGGGGGCGGTCAAAGATGACGGAAAGAAGCTCAAGAAGCCAAAAACGGGTAAAGGAGATGGTCTGATGCTAAATGCAACAGCCAAGTGTGTGGAAATTCTACATATCAAGGTAATCCATATACCGAGAGCCAACTTGTGTTTTATATAATTTATTAATTTTAACACTACTGTGAATCAAAGAAGCATATTGAGCACTTTCTCTGACTCGATAGTGTTGTGTTTTCCCATTTTCCAGAATGTGAAGGAGGGTATCCTGATGCTGGGCTGTGTGAAGGAGGTAACTGACTTTGAGGTGACAGTCAGCCTGCCCTGTGGCATGCAAGGCTTTCTCAGCATCAAGAACATCTGTGACTCGTACACCAAGCTGCTCAGCGAACAACTGGAGTCAGCTGATACAGAGGTAGGCCCGCGGAGTGATGTAGGGGGCGATATCATTGGTGATGAACAGTATACGTTTGAAACCGAAACATACGAGTTCAGATTTTTTCAATAGCTTTGTATCTTTTGGTTTTATTGAATCTTTTGGAGTTTAGAATCAGACCATGAATTACTACATTAGACTAAGGGTTCTTCATTGACCTTGTTATGCCAACAGTTTACCCAAATGCCTGGCTATTTTGTAACATCTAAGGTGTATCTTTTTATTGTATTTTTTATCTCACAGGAGATCTGCTCTCTGCCACACATATTCTATCCTGGCATGGTGTTCAGGTGTGTGGTTGCCAAGGTCGATGTAGCCAAAGGAGGCTCTCTTAGCATCCAGCTGTCAATCAATCCAAAGCTGATCAACAAGGCTCTCACCGCAACCTCTCTGAAAGCTGGCATGGTGAGTTTAAAAAAGAAAGAAAAGAAAAGCATATTCAGTCAAATACCTCCTCCGAAGATTGTAAACATTCACATTGCGTTTTTTAAACAACAGCTTATGGTAATGTTATTTTTTGACTCAGGTCTTGAGTGGATGTGTGGAGAGTGTGGAGGATCATGGCTACATAGTGGACATTGGCATCAATGGAACCAAAGCCTTCCTGCACAAGAAAGCAGTGAAAGATAAACACAGCCCAGAAGGTAGGACAAAGTAATTTTGGATTGCATGTCTTGTATGGAGACAGTCATCTCAAGTCACATGCGTTCTTTCTGTTGTTTCTTGTGTTTGGCTAGTCCAAATGTAATTTTGCTGTATTACGACTACAAATGATACCAACATGCAACTTACATTTCAGCCAATCAGCTTTCGTGTTATTGGTGCGAGTCATTTTCGGATTGTACCACAGACTTGACATAGATTTTACTCTTCAGTTATGGGGAAGTGCAAGTTTAGCGTGACTTTGCTTGAAAAAACTGAACATAGGGAGTGGTTGATGTTGTAATAAAGCTCTCGCATTTAATTCATAACGTTCTTAAAAAGGTCTTAAATTTGACTTTGTGAAACATGTAGAATCTTTGGTATTTGGAGGGAATTGTCAATACATCTCGCAAGCATTTGTCTGTTTCATGTGTCCAGATCTGACAGTGGGTCAGTATGTGACTGCTCAGGTTGATGAAGTAAAGAACGATGGGCGTGTGGTCCGCCTTTCTGTCGGCCCCCCGGGCGTCGCCCAGGCTTGTGCTGAATCCGAGCAGGGCTGGAACCTCACTAACCTGTTGCCTGGGCTTCTGGTCAAAGCTACAATCAAAAAGGTAGACACGGCTTTTAATTTTGGAAATGAGTACATCTTCTGTCAAAGGATATGGGGTTTATGGCAGCCTGAAGTTGTTTTGTTTCATCCAGCTGGTGATCTACTCCCGCCCTAACATTCACTATCACAATGTCTGTGGTAGCTGTGTTTCATTTGAATAACGTCTACGTGTTGCAGGTGACCAAACATGGACTGATCCTGGACTTCCTGTCCTCCTTCAGTGGCCAGGTGGATTTTCTCCACATGGAGCCAGGGCAGACATCAAGCTACACTGAGGGAGCTGAGGTAAAACAGACCCGGAACATGGATCCTGTTGCCTTAAACAAAACCATCCCTTTCGTGTCTGCCGCTGTTTTCGTCTTTCTGATACGATCACTGTAATGCATGATCTGGATTGAAATGCGCCTTTCTTGAAACAATCTTAAAGTAAGGTGTTGCATGTGGCCAGTAAATGGTTTTCCATGCATTTTTATATTTGAGTACAAACATGGCAGGCTAATCCTGTTTTACATCAATCCACCCAGGTGCAAGCCCGTGTGCTGTATGTGGAGCCGTCCACCCGTCTGGTGGGCCTGAGCCTGCGCAGGTACCTCCTTCAGCCCGGGACCAGAGTTGACCTGTCTCCTGCTGAAGGTGACCGCATTGGTGAGGTGGTGCGCAACTGCAAGATGACCACTATGCACCACATGTCTGGAGCCATGTTGGAACTGCCAGACAAAACTTTGGCCTTTGTACATGTGAGTCGAGGTGTTGCTATAAATTATTTAAACCTACTTTTGACTGTTGAGAAGACTACATGCTCTCTGTAAATATCCAGCTGACTCAGCATTGGGGTAATAACGTGTATGTTTTTTTGACAGAGGAACCACCTGAAGGAGTCCAGTGAGCCAGCCAATGAAAACAGAGTGCTGGCCATGACTGAGCACACCTGCAGGATCCTGGACTTCAGTGCCATGGACCAAATTCATTTTGTTTCTCTGCGAAAGTATGTGACCCCTCACTCATGTGTCATATTCAACAGCAAGCATGGACTTCCCAATTCTAATGTGATGCATTGACCACCTGCTTTTGTCTTGATTGCAGGAGTGTGATTGACAAGCGTTTTTATAGATATCAGGATCTTCAGGCCGGACAGGTTGTGGAGGTAAGAATAAAGCATCCCCTCCTACCTGTCAGCACCCTGTCTCACAAGGACTTTGATTCAGCTTGAATCTGTGAAAGCAGCAAAAGGCATCTTTCCACTTTAGAAATTAAATGATACAGTATAAAGTCATCAAGTTAAGCCTTGTTATACTTTAGAGCTGACATGTTATATAAATCCGTTCTTCCTATGTACTGAGAGCAGTGTAGGCGGGCGGGGGGGCAACTTTTGTTGTTTAGACAATGCTTATTAACTTCCTGGATGCTTGGCAACCTTTCTTGGCAAAAAGGTTATTAAGTGTATTTCCCAAAATATTCCCCAAAATCCCTGTTTTGTCATTTGTTACAGATCTATTTAATTCTCAAGTCGTCTTTTTCACTTTCTCTTTCTTGCTTGTGTCCCTCTTCAAGGGGAAAGTGTCAGTTCTGCTGACTCACGGCATGTTGGTGCACCTGTCCGACCACATCAAAGGGCTGGTGCCCAGGACGCACCTGTCTGATATCCTCCTTAAGAACCCAGAGAAGAAGTACATAGAGGGCATGAAGATCAAATGTCGGGTCAGTCCAGTTTGAATTAACGCCGCTCTAAAATCTGTAACATGCTGTTTTTAGCTCTCATATTTGTGTGTATCTCTGTGTGGGTCTGTGTGTGTGTGTGTGTGTGTGTGTGTGGGTCTGTGTGTGTGTGTGTGTGTCTGCCTTCAGGTGCTGTCAGTCGACGCGGAGAATAAGAAGCTGTATCTGACCAGAAAGAAGGCCCTGGTTGAAAGCTCTCTGCCATTGTTCCTCAGCTATGCTGATGCCCGCCCAGGCCGCGTCTCCCACGGCTACATCGTCTGCATCAAAGACTTCGGCTGCATCGTTCGTTTCTACAACAACGTCAAGGGTCTGGTGCCGCTCAGGGAGCTCAGCTCTGAGCCCGTCATCAGTCCTGAGGAGGTCTTCTTTGTGGGGCAGGTGAGGAGAAGAAACTGCATGGACACAGAGGATCACGTTTGTTCTTTTGGTGTCTTTTTCTTTTTTTTTTTTTTTTTTTAAAGATGTTTAGGAACCATTAGAAATAAGCCTTCAAATGTTATATTAATTGGCAACTGCTAACTTGTTTGTTTAACATCCATTGTCCAGGTATTTAAGGCTAAGGTTCTTCAGTGTGACCCCGACAAGGCGAAGATGGTGCTGTCATTTAAGGATGCGGCGGAAGGAGATGTTGAGGAATCTGCCATGGCCCAATTTGACTGTGAGGTGGGGAAGGTAAGTTGAAGTCTCACGTTTTGTTTTCTTCCATCTCAGTTAATCAGATTTTGACCTCAGCACGAGTATTTGTGTGATGCAGAGGCTGGAGGCCAAGGTGCTGAAAAAGTCAGTCAACGGTCTGGAGGTGGTCGTCCTCCCTGATGAGGTCCGAGCCGTACTACCCACAATGCACCTTTCCGATCACATGTCCAACTGCCCTGTGCTGTGGGAGAGCCTGCAGGAAGGAGACGTCGTCTCAAACGTCATGTGCTTCAACAAGAACAAACAGAATATTGTATCCTGTTTCTAAAACAAGTCTGTAGATCTCGTGTGCTTGTGATTAAAACTGGAAAGTTAACCCCGAGCCAGCTATAATTAATGGATTCTGCCTTTGATGCTTCGGTAAGTCAAACATGAAAAGCAGGATCGTTGTCTCTGTTTTCCTTAATTCCCCCTGTTAAAGACCCTCACTAAGAAACCAACAGTGAGATGGTCCCTGGAGGAAGGAGTGGTTGCCAAGGACTTCTCTGAAATCACAGTTGGAATGCAGCTGGTTGGCTGGATCAAGAACATCATGTCTTATGGCGTTTTTGTGGAGTTCCCATACGGGCTTGTTGGTCTTGCACCCAAGTCGGTGAGTATACGCTTTGTGTTGCGTCTTCTACCCTGAGACTCTTGTCTGTTTTCCCAACTAAAAGTCTTCCTTTGCTTTTTTAAAATACATTTTCTTTTAAGGCCATGACCGATAAGTTCATCAGCGATACGATAACCGTCTTCGAGCCCGGCCAGACAGTGCTCGCTAAAGTGACCAACCTAGATGAGGAAAAACGGCGTTTCCTGGTCACACTGAAGATGTCAGAGGTCATATCTCCAGAGGGAGATGTCCAGACCAGACTCATCAATGGTCTGCAGGAGAGAAAAGCTGTGGCTGAAATGTTAGCAATGAGAGGTATGATTGCATTGGTCTTTAGTAATTCATTTTGAAGTTTATTTGCAGTGTTGAACCTCGCGTTACCTCTGTCGTTACTCTCAGAGAACAGTGATCTTCGCCCGAAGCTGGCCGCTCTGTCCATTGGTCAGAAGCTGAAGCTGACTGTAGATACTGTGAAGGACTGCGCTGCCACCTTTAAGTCTGACGATTTGGCCGGTGCTACCATACTAGCCACCAAGCACCATGTCATGGGTACGTATTTAAACAGTAACATTTTTCATTTATTTCACCTCGATGGTCACTCCATATCATGTCTTTAAGTAATGCACCTCAATAAAGTTAAAGGACTTGCAAGAGGCAGAATTAAGAAAGAATAGTCAGACTTGATGCAGCTGAGGTTCTCTAGTATTGGTCAAACTCAAAACTCAAACTCAAAAACACGTCTGAGGGTCATGCGACAGCAAGGGGGACCATAAGGCTTTGAGCCATGAAATGTTAGGTCTCAGTTCGGGGTTGCACATTTTAAGAGTAGCACTTTATTTTATTTTTTTATTATTTTCATTTTAGTATACAGTATAATTGTGCTTCTAATAAAAAAGTATTTGCCTACACCTTATTCTTGTTTAAAATCATTTACATAATAGATATGAATGTATATGATTGAAAAGGTGACTTTAAAAAACTGACACAAGGTAAAGATTTGGGTGCACTTAAATTTTGTGCGGGTGCACTTTTTTTATTTAGGCGCACCAGTGCGACCTTGGCAAAAAGTTAGTCTGGAGCCCTGATTATATAACTGTTACTGTCACAGGCTTAGTAGTACTTACCAGGACAGCTAAGCAGATCTCTGTGTGTAAAATCGGCAGAGTGGCCCTTAAATCCAAAAGCTATGGGGCTCCCCATGACAAACTCTATCAGTAACACATTATTTTTATATATATTTTTCAAAATCACTTCATGTACGCAGTGATGATTTCTCTGTTTGCTGCCCTAGGTGTTAATTTGACCCCAGGACAGAAAGCTACTGCGGTCATCCTCCGTGTTGACATCCTGTCGACATGTGTCCATGTGTCCCTCCTTCCCAAGCTGGTGGCGAAGAAGAAATCGGTGAGTTTTACTTTTCCTTATGCTGTTTTGGGTTTTTAAGAAAATGACGTGTTCTGACTTTTAATGCACTGTGTGGGAAGTTTGACTGAGGACGCATTTTCCAACACTGCTGCTTTTACTGGAGCATCCTAGTATCACACATACTGTATGTAGATGATATATTTTACATGTGAGGGCATTCGTACAGAGTCTCATTATAATAACTTATTGTAGTTATTGACCTGTTTTGTTTGCCGTGTTTTCGTTTGTATTTTACAGTTAGCTGAAGGATCAAAGTACACGGCGATGGTGCAGCACATCGACAAAGACTTTGCCGTCATCTCGCTGGAAGACACAGCACAGCTGACTGTGATCCAAACCAGAGGCCACCTGAATGAGACATTTCTGTCCGAGTCAGAGAAGCTGAAGGCGGGGATGAGTTTGGCCGTCGAGGTTATAGAACCCAGCTGTCAGGAACTGCAGGGGCTCTCCCTAGTGTCGTGGCAGCGCACCGCCCCAAACCGACAGCGCACCGCCTCGGAAAATCAGACGAGCTCTAAGGGTTACTGCTTCGGCGAAATCGTGCGGGGTAAAGTACGGACCGTGAAGCCCACCTCCCTTCTGGTCACACTAGAGGATGGAAGCACTGGCAGCGTGCACGTGTCTGAGGTGGTGGAGCGTGCAGATGTGTGTCAGGGATCTTTCCCCACTGCCTCTGTTAAAGTGGGCAGCACGGTCACCGCCAGGGTCATCGGGGGCCGAGAAGCCTCCAGTCACAGGTAAACCCGGCTCCAGAGTCTCATTTTACGTTCTGGAATAGATTAATATTGATATTAATATTTTTATAAATTAATATTAATATTAATATTGAAGTATTTGTGAAGTTGTATTGAACTTGAAACTAATCCCAGCGGTTTTATTTCAGATACTTGCCCTTCTCCCATCCCAAATTTACATACACCATTCCTGAGCTCACACTCATACCCAGGTAATTCTATAGTACCGTTCATTATCATGATCATATGCTGCATGGTAACCTGAATTTTTGTCTGCTTTTTTTGTTTTTAATGTTATCAGAGATGTGTATTCTTTTAATCTCTCCTCGATCTACTCACGCTCACATTTTGTGGTTTGCCAGTTTCTTATTTGTTTCTGTTTCTATTTCTCTCTTTAGCAAACTTGATAAGAGTCCAGATCTCAAAGCAGTTACAGTAAAAGAAAAAATAAACAGCTATAAGGTCGGGGAAGAAGTGACATGCTTTGTCTCAAAGGTAAGTTGGGGACATCTTTATGGCTTGCAGTAGCTTCCTTCATTCCCCCCCCCCCCCCGAAGTCTCCACAAAATAAATATTACATTGATTTTATAAGTTGACAAATGTAAAATAAATCCCAAAAGCCTTGGAGGCTGTTGGAGTAGAGGTTTTAAGTGTCTTCATGCTTCTGACCCCAGTTTAATCCAGTGAGGAAGATTTTGGAGGTCACCACTGATCCCTGTGTTACTGGGACAGTTGAACTGCTGGCCATGATCACCGATCCAAAAGTAAGTTTATAATACTTCAACAGTATCAATATTGGATCCTTTATAACAGTCTAAGGTTGTTAAAGCTTATGGGAAAAGATCTCATCAACCTAAATTCTAACAGTTGTTAAATTCTGTTAATTTTCAGGAGGCCAGCCACCCAGAAAAACTGTACAAGCTGGGCCAAGCAGTCCATGCCAAAGTGGTAGAAGTAAACTCCAAACCTCAACGCTTTATGCTGTCACTCACAGGTAGGAGAAGCTCCAACTGTTTTCATGTTAACTAAACGTCACGTTATACATGCGGTTTCCTTTCTTTGTTGGCGGTTACTACTTTTGTAGTCTCACATTGCCAAACCTTCCTCCACAGTGCTGTGAAGGAGGGTCGGGATATATACGTCCTGTATATAGACCTGTATATTACTTTTGTAATCCCTATCTCTTGCTTCTGATTGTTTATCAATGCAACAGTTAATCTGACTCTTTTTGTCTTCCAGGTGTCTATAAACTGGAGAAAGACAGTGAAGCTTTGGGGATTGTGACTAATATTCAACCACAAGTTGGCCTCCTGGTCAAACTTCCCTTTGGTGGCATGGGAACTGTTGATGTCACTGACCTGGCTGACGCCTACAGACCAAACCCCCTGGACGGGTACAGCAAGGATAAGCTGTTCAGGTTAGTAGACGCAGCAGTGACTGCAGAGGCCCTGTTAGGCAGGGCTGGACCCGACTCAGACTTTGGTCAGTCAAATCTGATTTGGTTCTTTTATTCAGGTATTCAGTATCAAGCGACACTATTAAACTGCCAGACGTTCTGGCTGACAAAGACGTTCACGCAATAACGTAAACAAGCCAAGTTAGCCGTCCGAGCTAATGTGTGCTAACTACTGTAGCCAAGGCTAATAAACAAAAACACACTGGCTCCGTAAATCAAGACCGACGCAAACCAAGACAGGCCACACACTTATGATACCTCCCATAGTGACTACAGCAGCGCAACGCTACAGCTTCACTTCTTCCTTTTCTATCATTCACAATAAAAGCCCAACTTAAATTCCCTCAAAGAATTTTGATAAAAGAACGCAATAAATGTTTTATTTCAATTACAAAATGTGGTTAATAGCTAAGTGGTCCGTGAACCTAAAAGAATCAAAGGATTTGACTGTTTAGGCCAATGTTGGGATCCTTAGCACCTTAAGCATTCATTTTCCAGATTGACTTTATGAATTTGTTTTTCCTCATCTTTTTCCTCAGGTTTTTCCTTTTTGGGGAAGAAAAAGGCAAGTGGCAGTTGTCTCTACGTCCATCAAGGTATGCTTGAGTTTCGTTTGATTTGTGTGTTTGTGGAACAAATGCAGACGTGTACCTTTATTACAACATGCGGTTGGCCGTAACTTTTCTCTTTCAGGCTGAACCCACATCAGGCCAAGCCAGCAAAGGACCCAGAAGTTTTGTCTGTAGACCAACTGAAGGCAGGCCAGATCATCAGAGGCTACGTCAAGTCCGTGGGAGAGCAGGGGGTCTTCATCAGGTAACTGAGGAACTCAAGCAGCACTATTAAACCATTTGAACTCCAAATGAACAACATACTCTATATTTCTCTGGAAAATGTAGTATGTATTTCAGTAATTAACATACTTATTTCACATTTGTTTTCCAGGTTGTCAAGAAGCATCACAGGAAGAGCTGAACTTCAGCAGTCCACCAAGTACTTTGTAAACCACCACAAAGTCCTCTCTGAGCACCTGACTCCCAACACCCTGCTCACTACCAAGATCCTCAGGTAAACAAAACAACATATGTACGCTATATAGATGAGAGTGTTTAAAACTAGTATAAAAGTTCACACCAAACAGCAGAAAATAATTTTGGACAAACAGGAAGATTTTAGCGTCGGTGTGTGTTTTACAACCCTGCCCAGTGCAGCTTTAGGTAATGACCATTTATAGAATCAATGCGGCCATCATCTCATTTTCAGTCTGCTTCGCTCTCTATTCTTGTCCGCAGTATTGACAAAGAGGAGGAGTTGGTCCACCTCTCGCTGCTCCCAGAGGACACCGGGAAGCCAGACGTCCTTCCAGAGTCTCTCGGTCTGCCGCTGCGTCTGATTGGAGAGGAAAAGAAGGAACATGACACTAAGAAGAAGATGAAACGTGCTTTGTCTGAGAGCGAGCAGGTGAAAAACCGCTTCATTTCTCTCTCTCTCTCTCTCTCTTTTGCATCAAGCTTTCCTTTCTCCTTCCCTGCTTTTGATATCAAATAAACACGTTGTAAATGAGGGACTCCTCTGTCCTTTTAAAGCAACACTAAAGCACTTTTTCCCACTTTGGCCCCCTACAGGTTGGAAGCGGAATCTTCCATTTCCGCTGTTGTAATGTCTCGTTCAAACCACAGATACACTACCCGATCTGGCAAACTTGCACGATGTAATGGACAATTCCACTTCCAACCTGTAGGGGGACCGAAGCGGGAAAAGTTCTCCATTGTTGCTTTAAGTGTGCTGGGGTCAAGGAGGTGACTCCACATAGATCAGTACTATCTCCAGTTCTCACTGATTGTCCTTTTGCTCTCACAGTAGTCTATATTGACGACGTTTACGGTATAGTTCCGGGCCTGCTGGGAAGTTCTACCGGATTTCCTTCACTTTCGCTTTCTTTGATATAACTTTAAACTTTGGTTTCATCGAGCAACATTAACCGGAACCCCTGAGCCACATTACAGGCTGACAATGGCAAGTTTTAAGTACAATTCGGATTGTGCAACAAGGCAGGCCTGTTTTCATTCTGGGAATGATTGTACAAAGATTTATTTTTATGTTGTTTACTCTCTAACTGGGATGTCTGTTGCAGGGGGTTTGCTTTGGACAAAAACATTTTGATTTTTTTTTAAGAAATGCAAACAACCCATGACCATTTTTTTCTTCTATCCAGGAATGTTGATTGGATGGGCCAGTCTTTTTGATTGCAAGCAGATGGCCACTAAAGCACTTGTGATGCGGTTTATTTAATCATTGATGGTATTCTCTACTGTGGTTTCCTTTGCCAGAAACAAGAACAGTCCCAGGTCCCCAAGAAGAAGAAGAAAACCAAGAAAGCAAAGACTGATGACAGTGACAGCGGAGTGGAGGTGTACTTCAGAGAAGAGGAAGACAAGGAAGTTGAAGAAGAACCCACACCTATTTCTGTAAAGGTAAGCAAATGAACTGCTGCTATGTTCATACAACTCTTCCTAAACTTGGTACAATAATATCCAGAAACTAAAATAAATAAACGTTCACTTCCTCACTCTCAGCAGGTGACGCCCAGCTCAGCGGGTCCATGCAGGCTGCAGGTGGCAGCAGGTTTCTCCTGGGATGTGGGACTGAGCTCCCTGAAGCCTGCCTCTGCAGCACAGGAGGGGGACTCCAGTGATGGGGAGGACATAGATGGAAGCAGCAAGGTGAGCGGATAATAAATATGCATGTATTCAACTCACTCATCAAAGCACACCTCTTCAAATTAGAAGAAAGTCCCACATATTATCAAGTCTCACATATTCGTTGCTGGATTGTGTTGTTTCACCTGCTTTTTACACACTTGTTTTATGTTGGTTTCATTGTTTCCTCTGTTTTTAATGTGCTAAATGTGCTGCTTTTGCTCAAGGTTTCCGTGTGATCTTAAAAAGCCTAAACAAAACAACAACAAAATGTTTTAAACTGGTCTTAATTTTCCTACGTCAATGTAACACTACCTCCTATGCTCATTGAAATGTTCCTGAAATGTCTTTCTCTTTCTTTAATTTCTGCGGTGTTATAGTTCTTTTTGTCGCTAGTCCAAATATAATTTGCTGTATTACAACTACAAATGAGACCAACATGCAACTTCAATTGCAGCCAATCTAGACACCAGTCCTATAATGCCAATGAGGTAAATCAGGGAACTGTTTCAGACGATGTTTCCGGACTGACATCCGACTCCTAATTGGTGCCGTGATAAAGGTCTTAAATATATTTCATAAAGGTCTTAAATGTGACATGGTAAAACCTTTAGAAACCTTTGAGAACTGTTGAGTACCATGCACCACCACCAAGTGCTATATAATTCAAATGTATTGTTATTTATAATTTTAGGATTGTTAAAGGAATCCAACTTTCCCATTGTTTTAGTTTTTTTAACCGTTAAGTTTAAAGATGATCTCTAGAAGTATTTGTAATTTAGGACTTGTTCTCTTTCCTTATCTGTATTTAAATATTTTCCACCATCATTACTCATCTTCTTTCATGTCGCTGGCCTCGGGGCGCACCGCTGTACTCCACCAGCCCCAGAAAAAGTCTCGTCATGAACTTGAGCAAGAGAAAAAGGCCGCCGAGAAGGCCCTGGTACAGCGGGAGACTGAGCTGATGGATCCGAGCCTGCGACCCCAGGACGCAGCCGCCTTTGAGCGCCTGCTCCTCGCTTCACCCAACAGCTCACTGCTTTGGCTCCAGTACATGGCTCACCACCTACAGGCCACCCAGATCGAGCAGGCCCGCGCTGTGGCCGAGAGGGCCATCAAGACCATCTCCTTTAGGTGATTTGAATTTCAGATATGTTTTTTTCTTTTTTTTCTTTTAGCTAATACAATGTGAGTGTCTACGTTTATTTCAACAGAGATCACCAAAAGGCAGCAGAAAGATGCACAAAAAAGTTTCAACCTAACAATGAAATAAAAAAATATATAAATGGGGTGACTGTATCCTTACATTTGTCGTGTATTTTAGTTGACCTAAATCTTTGCATCATCCCTAATGAATATCTGTTGTTGTAATAGGATGTGCTGAAGAAAGGCTTTTACTTTTTTTTGTCGATCGGTGAAGACAGATTTTAACAGATGGTTGTCCTGTGTCTGTCCAGGGAAGAGCAAGAGAAGCTGAATGTGTGGGTGGCCCTGCTGAACCTGGAGAACATGTACGGCACAGATGAGACCCTGAAGAAAGTGTTTGAGCGGGCGCTGCAGTTCTGTGAGCCCATGCCCGTGTACCAGCAGCTGGCTGACATCTACGCAAAGTCCAACAAAACCAAGGTGCAATCTACTGACTGTTTTTAAATACTCTATTCTGTACTCACCTGAGCTTTCCCTACTTTACACGTCATGCCCATTTCTTGAGACCGATGCTAAAATGCTGCGCTTTTTCTGTGTGACTCATGTTTGTGTCCAGGAGGCGGAGGGCCTGTATAAGACGATGGTAAAGCGTTTCCGTCAGAACAAGGCAGTGTGGCTCAGCTACGGGACCTTCCTGCTCCAGCAGGGTCAGAGTGACACTGCCAGTGCTCTCCTGCAGAGGGCGCTCAAGAGTCTGCCCTCCAAAGAAAGTAAGATGGCCTGCCCAAACACTGGAGACATAATGTCACAAAACAGTATGATGTATATGTGAATTTTTGAACTGTACACTGCCATTGACTTTGTATGTGTGTGTGTTCGTGTGTGTGTGTGTGTTTTGTTCTCGTTCCGATCCTGTCTCCCCGGCTGTGCATCTCCACAGGTTTTAACCTTTATGTATTGTCACACTTCCTCTCAGGTGTGGATGTGATCGCCAAGTTTGCTCAGCTGGAGTTCCGTTATGGTGATTCAGAGAAAGGTCGCACCATGTTTGACAAAGTCCTGACGAGCTACCCAAAACGCACGGACCTCTGGTCCGTCTTTATCGACCTTATGGTCAAACATGGATCACAGAAGGAAGTTAGGTGAGTAAAAGCCCTTACTTTTGTTCTCTGACTCCCAATTGTCACTTTTAACACATTTTGTTTGTTTGCTTATAGCTTTTCTGTTCGTATATAGGGAAATGTTTGCTGAAACTAACTAATCAATCTTACATGAGAAAAACTGATGTTAGTGAGCTGGTTAAATACTAGTGCGTCATGGTTGTTTTCCAACGTCCTGTCTCTTGCAGGGCGCTCTTTGATCGCGTGATCCACCTGAGTGTTTCAGTAAAAAAGATCAAGTTCTTCTTCAAGCGCTACTTGGAGTACGAGAAGAAGCACGGCACTCCGCAGAGCATCCAGGCAGTCAAGGAGAAGGCCATGGAATTTGTGGAAGCTAAAGGCACAGAGGCTGCCAGCCAATGACCTAATACACCCGTTGTGTATGTGTGTGTGTGGACTTCAGTGTGCTGACACGGCTGTTAGGAAACAAGTTTGTGGCTCCAGATGCTTTTTATTGTTGTGGACTGGGGACCTCTGAACCTGAAAGTCAAACCTTTTGTAAAGTTGGTTTGAAATTGATTGATTAATATGACGAGAATATTGAATGTTGTAATTATTTAGTTTATTGTATATTTGAATGGATTTATTCCTTTTCAAATGTGTGGTAGCATTTTCTATTAATCTGGCCGGCTTTTCAATAAATCCAACATCATTACAATACATTACGTAACGTTTTATTTAAAAGCAACAAATACAAAATAACAATATATAGGGACATGTTTACATACAATACATACAGGCAAGACTAGTTTCCTATCAGTCTTATTTTTAAAAGGAAAGGGCATGGGACACAATCTGTAACAATATAGTCTACTTAAATCGGTTGTAATCCCGCTGGTCTTGGTTTCAGCCGGAGGTTGTTGTTACCTCTGACTGCTGGAGCGTTTCACCTACATTGGCAGTATTGAAGATGCATGTGTGGCACAGGGTTATAGGGTGACTGACATGGTCTGTGCTGGCTGTATTGGTAACACCCCTGAGATATTAGAGGTATCCATACTGATCCTGTACTCTAATGTCCTGCTCAATGCCTGCAGTGTTTGTCTCTGGCAGTGTCGCACTTGTCGTCCAGTGGCAATGATATCCTGCTCTTAAATGTGGCTCCTTTTTCCTGTCGTGTTTTTGGTGAACAGTGCAATATGGAAATAGAACTAGGAGCATTTTTTTGTGAAAAGATCCTATTCATCCACCCACTCCCTGGCTGATTTAACCAAGTCCTTTTGGTGCTGTCAATATCCAATTCCCATCAAGGCATATTGCTCAAAGGTTAGCAGCAGGGCGACCGCTTGGGATCATTATCAACATTTCCTGTGAGATGTCTTTTAAGATGACCACTGTCCATCATCCCTATTGTATTTAATGTGTGTGGTTTATGTAAGGGGAGTCAGGTTGCTTCTTTCTCAGCTCCCTCACACCTCCTCCGGATCCATTGGACCCTCAGCACCCTGGGGAGCGTCGGTGTGGAGCCGGAGGATGGGTTTGTTACACATGGGGCACACGCTGCGGATCTCCAGCCACTTAAGCAGGCACCTGACAGGACAAAAACGGGAACAGTTAGCTTAATATGATAACAACCAAATCTTAACAGGAACAACTCCGGAGACAAACATCTGGATGCATGATTTACTGCTTTTTGCACCAGTAAGTATTGGAAGCCATCACTAAGTTTATGGCGGTTTAGTCCAAAATGTAAAAATGAAGTCTGTTGAGTTTTGTTATCACATTTTCACATTAGCATTGGGATAAGGAGGATGAGGAGGATGATGATGATGATGATAATAATAAGGTGTACTATGTAAACCCTCAAAAAGGGCTAGAAAAAGTGGTTCAACAATCTTATTTGAACCTAACAAGTGGGTGAAACTTTGTTGGTGTCCTTTGAAAGAAGATGCAAAACTACAGAATCTTGGTTGTATAAAATATGAGAATACTTATACTACTAGCAAGTTAACCTAACAGCCAGAAGCTAGTTAGCTTAGCTCGCTGGGGAAAACGAGGAAATTGGCTCATCTGGGTCTGTCCAAAGCATAAAGACAAGACTATCTACTTACCAGCACCTCTAAATCACATTCATTAACATGTTTTAGCTCGTTTGTATAGTCGTTCCAAAATCCCAGGGTGTAAATGGACAAGATGTAGGCTACCTTTGTGCTGGGCTAATTTTTTGGGCTATGCGCAGTAACTTCTTGGACTGTCGTCCCCTTGATGTTGCCACTGGCAACCAGCGAGTTACTCTATTCGGTAGCTTCATAGTTATAGACATGAGAATGGCTTCTTTCTACTCCTAACTTAAAACCTCAAAGCGAACGAGCGTATTTTGTCTGCTTTCTGTTTATAATGTCAAGTTTAATAAAACTCACTTCTTGTGAAATGCATGTGAGCATGAACACACTCCCAGTTCATCTCTGGTCCTGAATTCTTCCAGACACACTGCACAGGTTTGCTGCAAGAACAAAAACAACAGCAAGGTTAGTTTATGTGTGATTTGATTTTCGTTTGTGTGTGTGTGTGTGTGTCTCTCTCCCCATCTCCCCAGTTTATTTCCACAAGCCATCACTCTAATGACCAGCTGACTTCTGACTCACAGTGCCAGGTTCACTTCCTGTGCAATAAACCAGCAACACTGTCTCTAACCAGCCTGTTTACTGGTTCCACTTATTAAGTATTCATCATTCTCATTCTCTATTTCAGAACTGTTCATACTGTAATATAATACGTATATATCTTAACACTATTTATTCCAGCACCCACTGCACGATGCTCCATAATTAAATTAACTATAATTTACTCCTGCATACTTTGTACTAGTGCCTCAACCTTTCTATAATGTTTCTGTTTATAGTGTGTATATATGGTTTGTTTGCTACGTGTAAGCGCATTGTGAGCAATGATGATAATCCAAAGCAAAATTCCTCGTATGTGTCCTCATACCCGGCAAATAAAGCGGATTCTGATTCTGATCTCTGTTCAAAAGTAGGCGTGTCGCTCATCACATCAAGGGCCGGCAATGTAAAGTTTATTGACATGCTTTTATTTCATCAAATAGTATTATTGCATATCTCAGTCTCATATAGTCTTCTCACTTACAGTTAAGTTGACATAAAGCCCTAAAATGTTCCTACGCCATTATAGAGTTTACCAAATCAATCAAAATAGTGGAATAGCCTGCCCCCCAAGGTAACATCCCACATACATCAATTTTATAATATTAAAAAATCTGGCTTGTAGAAAATCAAAGCTGTTCTCACTTTTAACTGCCTCACACATTTTGATTTGTGTGACTATCATATGTTCTGTTGTATTTTGTCTTGACTGTTGTCAGTGTTTGTCTTGCCTCTAACTATGAGGGTGTTGCATGCTTGTGACTGTTTTTATATTTTTATTTTTATGTATCTGCCTAGGGACAATATATGAAAACAAGCTCTCTGGTTCTGTTAGAAAATCTGAGTCTCAAATTCGGCAAATCTGCCAAATTCTTCTCTAAAACCAATCCTGGTGACCCCAGTTTAAAAAACTTTTTAAACTGAACTGAACGTTTTCAAAATACCTAAATTTAAACTGATGGTTGGATTAAAATTTGCTAGGTGCCAGACTTGGCCCGCGTGCCTTGAGTTTGACATGTGATTTAGAGCATTAGAGCATAAGTACAAATTTGTGTTTGGAAATTATGCTTTTACCATAACTAGCAACAGGATTATTTCAACCGTTCTTGTACAAAAACAGAGATTAAGTCATTGTATTGAAAACTGAAAATGACCCCTAACCACCGCTGCCTTGGAAAAGTGATATTTTTAGGAATCGCAAGAAACAGAAAAGAGATCTTTTAAAATGCATTTTGAATGATTGCAGTTATTCCTGGAGTCTTACATTCTGCTACAAATAGAGAGCCAAGCATTCACTTTTTTTTCTTCTTTTTTTTTTAAATAGCTGCATTTGAGATACAAGATATTTTTAGGACATCTCCTCTGACTGTGTGCAGCATGTTAATCACATCCGAGAGAAATTGATTGAATTAACCAACCCAACCCTAACCCTGCTCATCATCTGACCTGGCATGGAAGCAGTGTGGGTACAGCTGCCATATGTTTAGCACAAAGCCATGTACAGAAAGAATGACTTACTCCTAGAAGGCTCAGTTTCTTGCTGGCTCCCTTCAGCACCACCTACAGTTGGAAAAAAAGAGTAGAGAAGTGTTGTGTCATCATGTGATGGATGTGTCAGCACTATCGTGTTGGCAGAAAATCTAAAAAGTAATTAAACAAACACTTCAGAAGGGTTCAATGTCCTGATGTGACTGGTTTAAAATACATACAAGAGCGGTGTGTACTCCAGGGTTAATAATGTCATAAGGCGAAGGTGCAGCACGCAAGCTGTTTTGGTCACCACTTAAGACGAATAAATGTAAAATCAATGTGAGCATCAAAACTAAAGGACTTAGTTTAAGATCTAATGATTGTAGTTTTACCCCAGTGGACTTGCTGTTGTATTTAAGCTTTTTGAGTGTTAATTATTTATTATCTGCTTTAACTTTTCCAAGGTTTTAGAAAAGAACCTGGTAAAATAATGGTTCAAAATGATGTGAAATTGCATTTCTTTTATTGAAAAATGTAAACTTTTATTGAGGGAGGACCCTTAAACCCTCTACCAGATATGCACAGCTAAGTCTTCCACAAACCTAGAAAAAACACCTTACTCTTTTGAAAATTCATTATTATTTTTCATTATTAATGAAAAAAATGTAATTATTAATACATATAATACCGAGAACTGCAGTTCAACCTTCCCTGAAGCTGAAAGCATTGCCACCAACCATGACCACATTGTCACACCCTGCTGCCTGCTTACTATATCAGGCCTTTTCACTTGGCACTAACAGTTTTGAATCATAAGGCAGGAAAGGACACGTGGATAAAGTCAATGTCATCTATAAAAAGTGGTGTTAGATTTCACACACACAGTAGACACAAACAGTGTGAAAACTGTAGTAGTATTTATAACCAGCCTCAGAAGCTGGTATTACATGTTCACCCATAATGACATATAGTGCAGTGACATACCTCATTGTAGCTGAACTGCTCCCTTGTTCCTTGTTGTTTCAACCTTAGAGAGGCAGAGAGAGAACAAAATATGTATGGTAGAAGTGACTGTTGTAACAACTGTGACTTAAAGGTGCTTTAAGCGATGTCACGTGTGTTTTAGGCTACAACATTTGTTGTCACATACAGCAAACATCTCATCACTATCCGTGAGCTGCCTGTCCCCAGAACACACTGTAAAAAACGCGGTCTCTGTAGACAGCCCAGGGTCTGTTGGGAGCCCAGCAAGGGCGCGCAAGATGATTACAATGTCTCATTTCCACTGCACAGGATGGCAAGGCTCTGCTCTACTCACCCTCAACTGACTCTTTTTGGGGGGTTTTCCATTAGCAAAAGTTGTGGATAGTACATAGTACTTCTTTTGGTACCAGGTGCCATGCATATTGAGCCAAGGTGGAGTTGAAACACTGCACACCACTGATTGGTCAGAGAGAACCGACACTAACACGACACAGGACATCCTGCATAAACCCGCCCTTTTTAAATAGCCCCGGTAGCGCCAATAGTGATGCATTATGTTCATACACTCAACCCAACCAAATAAATAAAAGGGCGGCTTGCAAAACTATGCTGTACATTACGTGAACTATACCATACAAATTATCAATGTGCAGGCGTTGTTGCCGATGGATGTCCATGTCACAGCATTGAATTCTGCTATCACATGAATGCTATTCTATAAAGACAAAATAGAGAAAGCTACCTGGTACCAAAAGTGTGGAGTATGCAAGATGATCACCAGGTAGAAAATAAATACATTTTGCGGCACATTACTCTTTTCTTTTTTTTTCATTTATCAAAACTTTGCTTCTTTCTTGTGAATTATTGCTTGGTTTTACCTCTCCGGGTTTATTTAAATGAAGCAATCTGGGAAGAGAAAATCATTCTTTGACTTAACTGCTCACAACGTATAGACATGCAAGTGGTTATGAGGGAGATATTGCATCATATTAGGGGTCACAGGCAAAATAAATATTGGAAGCCACTGATTAAGTCATCTGTGTTATTCATCAAAACTCAATAGACATGTTAATATTAACCAACACTACACTAGTGGATGAATTGGCAACTGAATTAGAAACTTGTTTGCAATTTATAACTTAATTGATTACATTTTTATTCATATCACTGTACAGTCTAACTGAGGGTATGTACATGGTTTTTACATCTGCAGTCTTTGATTTTTCTGGCCACATGGGGGCAGTGCAACAAGCTTTGAATACTATTGAGATGTTATCACCTTATGAAGTTGATATCGCAAACATGTTGACATCCAGCAGATTTGCAGTAACATTAGCGTTTGTTTGGAGTGGTGTTTGTGTCCACCTGATAAATGTGAGTCCAATGTTCACTCTCCTTATAGCTCTATCTATTGTTTGGTGATGGGCAGGTAGCTTATAGTGTATGTTGATACAGCTGATTTCTCAGTTTATTAAATAGCTTTTTCTTTTGCTTTAACATGCTTATAAATATTAGCATGATTGATGCTTTTATAATCTTATAGACATTATGTAGCAACTTTGGACCACTCCACAAATTTGCATCATGATTGCTGCTAATACCACACGCTGGATCTTATTATCAAGCTAGTTTTGAATTAACTTTTACCTGCTGTATCTAAACTGTGTTGCAACACTTGTTCTAACTGCCAAATGCTCTCTTACTGATTGAACTAACTTCCTTCTTGCTGTAATGTCAGTTCTTTCTTGCACTTTTCCCCACGTTTCTTCACGTAGCTTCCTTCCTCCCCTTTACCCAGTCCATCTTCCTCCCAAACCTCCCCCACCTACCTGAAAAGGTAGCAGCAGAAGATGAGGCTGAGCATGAAGACGAAGAGGCCGATGCCCAGCACAATGACATACACATTGAGCGGGAGGTGATAGATCTCAGACGTCATGCTGCAGTAGTGTTCAAAGCGTTGACAACCCAAACCACACAGGCATCCTGGCAGGAAGAGTTAATAATTAACTCTAAAACTTAATTTTGTTTTATTGTTTACTTTAACATAAAAAAATGTCCAAGCTCTACAGTATACAGTTGTTAGCAATTCTAAATTGGTAGCATAGACTTTAGATGCTGCAATTTGTAAAGACAATGCAGTTATGAGTTCAGAGAACCATTCAAGCTCTCAAGATCTGTGAAAATCAAGTAAAAAATGTATTTAAACTGTACAGTGAAGAGAAAGAGTAATCATGGCAGAGAAGTGGTAGATTTTCGATCATTAACTAACACATGAATCTAGAGTACCATCACAGGTCTGTTGGCAGCCAGGGTTATTCTGGGCCCAACAGACACAAAGCCTTACCACAGGTTTGCTTGACAATGAGTATGCGGCACCCTGGCTCACCTCCACACAATCAAGAGTTTTATTAAACTATGGGTGAGGAGTTAGACGTAATTGTTAGTGTTTGTTTGGATGCAGGTGTGTCTAGGGAGCAGCGACTGGCACCGTGGTAGCAACTGCGGGCTCATAGGACTCCGTGTTAATTGGCTGTGAACAAGACAAACAGTGGGACCGACGCCACTTCCGCCACACCACCATCTGTTTAACAAACTATAGAGCTGACTGGTGGAGTGTGTGTGTGTCTGTGTGTGTGTCAGCACTGGGGGATGGAAGAGTGTGGGGGGGGGGGGGGGGGGGGGGG
>NC_048408.1:23800895-23826036 GCF_013103735.1 Etheostoma cragini
GGGTGTATTAAACAGATTGAACTCTGGAGACTAAAGGACCATTTGGTAAAACAATAGCAGTGGAAGCCCCACTTCCACAGGCCACATGTATTCCTATTAATTTGCAGCAAGGATGTTCTTTGCCAGCCTCTAAATGTCCATATGTCTCTCTTTAGAGTGAATCAATGGGTACAGCTTGCACGCTGTGGGGGTGTAGGTTGGATAATGTGATATGGCTGGGTGGTTGGGGGATTTAGGGGGGGTGGGGGGGTGGGGGGTGTTAATGTATGGAAGACTTAGGGTAGTATAATAAGAGATACGACTATGAACCGTGGATGGATGCTCTGCAGACTCAACAGTAACAAAACAAGAATATGCAATACAGTTAGACTATACAATATTTTCAGTTTCAGTAGTCATAGCTGTCAAACAAACTTGACCTTGAATTATTTGATTATTTTAATGGAGGCCTCCACTTTCTTAGTAATTGACCATTTCCCGAGTATGCCCATTATTTGGCTCTAATAGGCCAGCAACTAAGTAATAGAGTTTACGAGACACTAGTAAGTACATGCGCCACTAGCGCTTGTGTATTTGGCAAGCAGCAGAGAAATCCACTCACTTACCGTTACACCATTGGAATTGTTGATGAAATTTGACTCCCAGGGTAGCAGCAGTAAATTCAAGCCCTGGTGAGAGAAGGCTGGAGAAGAGCCAAGCTCGTGGGCCAAAGCTTGGGACACAGAATCCGTTTGGAGCCTGAATTCAGTCACTCTGAGCTTGATCGCCCTTTTGTGGTGTTGTGTCACCTCCTCCAAAAACAACCATCTAGATATTTTCAGATTTGCTCAGATTCCACAACTCCTCGGGGGGTGCAGTTTTGCTGAGTCTACGCTGCCCAGCGTTTCCAAATCTGGATTAACCACTCCGTGTTAAGATTGGGAGATTTTGGACTGGAGTTTGGACCGGGACTGAAGACCTCAAGTGCTCCTCCTTCCAGTTAGAATGATGTCATCACAGGAGAGAGAAGAAGAAACAAAGAAATCCTGTTGACAAGAAATGATTGTTTTTCAGATGCCTCACACCATGTGTTATTCAGGAGTTGTTATTGTGAAAAGCTGAATCTCACTCAGTCACAATGTCAGAAACAACACAGGCTGCTTGGTAAAAGGAAATGTCCTCCCCTCAAATTCAATGACATCCACCATTCAAAATGACAGTCCTCGTCCAATGAAGGTAATTATCTGGCATTAGTCTGTGCTTTGTCTTCCTCCTAAAGCTGTTTTTTTTAACAGAGGATTTTCACATGTCTCATCCCCCTCACCTCGGTTGTCTCCTCCTTCAGTCTTCTGCTCCTGCAGTTGGTATTCCTCCTCAGTATGGATGTGCTTCCCTCAAAGCCAAAACAAAGTGAGGGCAGCTCCATGCAGTCAGCAACAGTCCTCTAGCTGGGTTTGGTGTTTTGCTGGTGAGCGTGTGTTTGTGTGTCAGTTGGTTAATGTGTGTGTGCGTGCTTGCATAGGGGGGTGATCCTACTCCTCCTCTAACCATCTGCTCCTTCAATTGAGAGAAAAAAAAATCAGAGACAAAGGCAGTGTGTTTACACAAGTGTGTCTGCGTGTGTCGAATTCAGGCTCTCCAACCTCCAGCTGGCTTTATCATGGCAGGCTTCCCCTCTTCCTCTTTCAATCCATAATGGTGCTCAGGGACAGCCTGCAATGGATTCGCCTTTTCCTTCCTCCCCTTGCTCTTGCTCTGCTCTGCTCTACCTTGGGTTTGTAAACAGATCTCTGCTCATGTGACTAGCAGTTTTGCCTCGCAACTCTCCTCTCCCTCAGCCCACCCTCGCTACCTTTGTCCTCCAATCTGTAGGCAGAAGGAAGGCAGAATGAGTCCGACACTGACGAATAGGGCGCCTGCAAGCATGCTGATGTGTATGTTTCTGCATGTGCACACCCCTGTGCATGTATATGTGAGAGGGAGAGAAGAGAGACATTTGCAGCAAAGTCGGGGGAGTTCAGTTGCATGCGCGTGGCTGATGTCCTGCAACCAAAACAAAACCATTTGTGTGAAGTGGAGGTCAGCACAAGAAGCGATGATGCAACCTCATTCAGCATTCCCTCCCTTCGCACATATACTGATTTGATTGTATTTTTAGAACTATAGATGCTTGTTTGATCTATATATAAACATCATGTCACTCTTGCACAGGAAGAACGAGGCAAAGCAAGAACAGGGGGGAGGGGAAGAGGTATTTCTGTGGATAGAGGGAACACAGCAGGGACCAAGATATAAAGGGAAATAATATGAAGAGAAAAAGTGGGAGACGCAGAGAGAGGAAAGTCGTAGCCTGGACAAAGACGTTGCCTTGCGTGTCCACCCCCACACCAGTGGCCCTGGCTGCCAATTTGCTGAGGGAGAGAACAGCTGCTGGGCTACTGGGCAAGCTGTGAGACGGTCAAGGGGAGTGCTGCTTCATCAATCCGCCGGGGGAGGGAGGAGTAGCCGCTGCAACAGGATCCATGACATTTTTACTCCCCCTCCCCTCCTCCCCCTCCTGTTCTAGTAAAGACATTAGTGCTGTATACTGAGGGACGGCTGGATTGACCACACATATGCATGAGCATAAACACACTGCTCAATATACTGGATGAACTGTTGGGTGTTTACAGGTTTCAGAATCATATGAGATGTGTGTTGTAGCTATAGGGTGGTGTTGACATTGTTGGCTAGTGAAAGATGGTGGGTTTGTCAATAGCACGCCCTCTTGTTAAATATGAGGAAATCACCCTTGTCAACAGCAGCTTCAACAACTTCCTGAAGCTGTACAGACTCCGAAAATGTTCACATGTGGTCCACATGCAACTCTAACACAGTTGCTGGAAAAAGATATTAAAATAGGCGTTTTCAAACATAGAAGAAAATTCCTCAGTGTTACCAACAGAGCAGGAAAAGGGGAGAGCGAGAGAGATGAAAATGTTGGCCTTGTTTTCTTTGTGACATGTAAATAGTTTTGGCTGTCCCAACCTTTTTTTTTTTGCATAAATCTTCTTTTGCCTGATTGAAAGAGTACAGTAGCATTGTATGTCTATCTGCTCATAACAAGGTTTAAGTCCAGTAATGCACTTCAAAGCATTAAAAATGACCTTATACAAATCTTTTAATGGAAAATAGTCATTTTTTCAAAGGCCGTTTTTTTTTTTTACATGATTCTAATAACATTGATACACTCTTGTTACATGGGCCGGTACAGATAAAGTGTGTCTGATGTCCATCAAACAGTTAAGCTTGAATGTGGCATTAAAGTGACTTTGTAACGTTTTGCTGAGCAAGGACCTCTGCTGACCAGTTACAGGATAATGGTGAGGCTAAAATGTAACATAATACACAAGTTCATACATTTATGAACCCATGCTAAAGTTCAAAATTCAGGTGGCATAAGTATACACACCCCTATAATTAATTCCTATAGAGGCAGGCAGATTTTAATAGTTATTTCATGGATCCAGGTTACTATGCATCCTGATGAAAGTTCCCTTGGCCTTTGGAATTAAATAACCCCCCATCATCACACACCCTTCATCATACATAGAGACTGTCATGGGGAACTTTCCATAAAATCATGTCTCAATGCAAATCAAACCATTAGGCTAACTGAAATAAAACCATGCCAAACGTATGCTCCCTGTATTTAAAGGAAGAACATTTATTTATTCACGATACGTAAGTAATTCACCAAGAAAATTTGTGTCCTTAAAGGTAGGATTTTTCCAATTTCTTTTAATTAAGGCTTTAAGATCAATTTCTAATAGATTATTTTTTCAATCCTCTTTTTAGTCAAATTTAGCATGGGTTCATAAACCTGTGAGCACCACTGTATAGGAGAACCAGAAGGTCTGAAAACTGATTCAGTAACGTCAGTTACACAGCGATAATCAAACATTAGACTTAGACTTCTCGTTTGTAATCCTTTTGGGATGACTCCCGTGTGGAAATTGAAAAATAGACACCATAAGCAAAGCTCTATCCCTCAGGGATCATATTGTTTCTTAATTAGTTAATTTAGCACTACAGTTGATCAAATAGTAAAAACAGGTTTTTCAGTCAACTGAACTTCTGTGAACCAGAAGTATGTTGACAATGCTCAAGTATTGTCAGTCAAACAGTGACTTTAATTTATATTCCATTAAATGATCTGTGCATTGAGGTAAAAATCTCATACAGTATATTTCTAGCTAACTTTGCCAAATTACTAATAGTTGCTAAAAAAAATCGAAATGATTCCTAAAACAATGTAACACTCCAGAAAAGTTGAAGAAGAGCCAATAGAAGCGTTCCTTTGTCCCTTTCATCTCTTCAGACCTTGCTGTAATACACTGCCCATTCTCTTTTCTCCACTACAGGGGTGTGTCCCTTTACAAATCCGTTTGCTGCTCCGTTGGCCTCTCCATTCAGAATGCCATTGTATTCACCGTTCATTTCGTCTTTTCTCAGAGCCAGAGCTGGCTTACAGGTGTGCCAATTCCATAAAACTTTGTTCATATCCTCCTGGGCCCTGATACCCAAAAGCTTTTCTTCATCACTTCTCTTATCCTCCTCTTCTTTGTCGGTGTCGTCCTTGCTGAAGCGGTTGTGGTGGAAGCTGCGCATCTCCCCACTGATGTTCTCGAAGTACTGGTGGATGCACACCTTGGCGAAACTCTTGGCATGCTCTTTACACGTCTCATCAAACATCTTGCGCTCAATGTCTATGTAATGGGACCAGTACTTGGTCTTGAGGAAGGCGGCTTGAGTAAAGCATGGTCGAATAGCTCGGATCAGGAAGGCCGCAAAGGTCATCATGAGCAGAAACATCCATCCACATGCCTGTAAAATATAGACATTATCAAATATATTGGTGTGGCTAAAAAAACAAACATTTGGAGCAGTAAAACATGATACTGCAGTATATGAAGAAAATATAAATAACACAAGATGGCCAGAAGATGGCCATTGGTTGAGAATCTGATTACTTTTGACCAAGTTTATGTTTGTGTGTTTGTGTTCTTGCAGATCCTGAAGATAGTGAAAGTCAAATAGTCCATGTAATCGACAAAGCATATCTAGAAGCTTTTCACAGCTCATTAACAGAATCTGTATATAAACAGACTTTTCAGTCACTTTTAAGCCTTTTTAAATTTCCCTTTGGCTGATCAAAGACCTAAGTAACAGTGTGGGTGTTTTTGGATGGATTGAAATAGGTCTCTGTACCATGAATAATAATTTTTTAGGCTTATCTATCCCTCTAATAAGCGAACAGGAAAGCTTCAATGAGCTTAAAGTGCAAGGCTAGAGTCGGGTGAAGAGATTGAACTTAAGGAGTTTTTGAGAAATAAAGCAAGGGGAACTTAATTTGCTTGGTCATCATATCCTGTGATGCAGTTGGAATACTGCTAAAAGTTTCCCCAACTTTGACCAGACTTTTTATTTAAATTGACTAATAAAGCAGACTATCAAACTGAAAAATATTTAATATCTTGACATTACAAATGGCCTTTTGGTCAGAGACTAACCCAAATACTGAAAACACAAAATATAATGAATAAAACAATGTTTCTATTTAGCTAGTTTCCTTATACTGAGGTTATGACCAGTGTCTTCAACGAGCCCTTTTCACAACAGTCATTTTGACTTGTCATAGTAAGAAAGTGTAACATAAGTTTTTTATCATATTTTCGGAATCTGTCACAAAACTTGGAAGTTGTAAATAAAACAGATAATCTGTAGAAAAAAAAAACTGTCCCTCTGTCTCCTCCTGGTGCCCCTGATGGCATTTGAAACCAATCAGCGCTGAGAAGTCTAACGCAGTGTGAAAGACTCGTGAACTTAAACTGTCAAACTAGGCAGTATTGATCAAATATGAATCAAGTTGTTACTTCATTGCCTATTTCCTGTGTCAAATGTTTTCAGAAACATATGTTTTTTAGGAGTATTTAATATTGTCGGATATAGTGACAATTTCAGCAAATATGACTTCTACTTTTGATAAAAGTTGCCAACTGCAGCTTCAGCGATCACTCATCACTGTTCTATTCAAGTGTCCTAGTAAGCCATGATAGTGTTAACCATCACGCATAATACCAGGACCCTGAAATCAAAGCAGCTAAATGGAATTTAGCAATCATTCCTTTTTATTAATTAGATCTGTGCTTTTCCTGTGCTGTGACCAGTCAAAACAGTAGCTATGACACTGATGACAACATCAATTTAGGGATATTATTTAAACATACGCTATAATCTAGTCGTGCTGTCAGGGCTAGCTAGCTAGCCTCACTGACCCCAAATCTCCAAACAACCACTCAATTCTATTTAGATTACTTTTTCCCATTTAGGCCTCTTGCATTATTCAAATGTGCCATTTGATGTTTGAGCTATAAAGTAGTCTCATTTGCCTTCAGGTCTGTCTCTGTCAAAAGCTTTCAAGCTTATTACCCGTCAGTTTAACACCATTCACAGAAAAGTTAGGGAGAAAATCAGCAGGCTACCTGTGATATACACTTGATGTATCGTGATGCTGCCACTCTTATTTCATGATGCTCAAATAGGTCTTTGCATGGAATCCTTGCCAGAAGTTTCATCTTCTCCATTTCTGACATCCCCGTCATCAGACTGTAATTCCCAAACTTGTCAATATCTAAGTTGACGCTGAAAGCACAAAGGAAACTTTTCCCATCCATGAGAGTGACTGACACCCACACTGCAGGTGCTATCAAGGACCTCTGTGTGATTGAGCAAAACATGTAGCGAAGGATCGTTGGATCCTTGATCCGTTTCCCTGTGGGTCTTTTCCACTCCTCTGCGAGCACTGACACGTTATTGTTCAATACAAAACCTAGCAGAAAAAACCATATGGATGGAATAATGAGCAGTCCGATCCCATAGATGTAGTTGTATTCTGGCATGCAGGGGCAGCTGAACTCAAATGCAGAGTACATTTGCGCACTAGCTAGTGCCATGATACCACAGATGCCATTCATAAAAGATTCCTGGTTGGATTGGAGGAACTGAAACATCATACGAAACTTATCCATTTTGGGAGATGCGGTGGATCTTTAGTACAGAGGAAGTTGTATCTGAAAGAAGTGCAGTAGGAAGTTTGAAATCAATCAGTAGAAAAGTGGTAGAAAAAGCACGACAGCATGCTTTGCTTGAGAACCAATTTGCAATTAAACTTAAGTTTAGTATGTTGTTAAATGAAAAGATTTGGCAGCAATCATGTTACCATAGGAACCTCTATATACAGGGATAATAAATTGTAACTAATTACTTTATTAATGGTTAATACATTGTGTCTCTTCTGTTTTATAAAACATTAACAAACTATTATAACTGATTCCAGATAAGTTAGAAACTATTTGTAATACAATTTATATTGACAGATTGTGAAAAAGCAATTTTGTTATTGAAAAATTAAGTCTCCAGTTATAAATGTATATTTGTCACAAATAGCTTTCTGAATTTTTGGAATACCCAACAAGAGAAGTTATTGAGTCATCAATTACTATAACAACTATAATTAATATGTAAATAAATCATTAATAAAGGGTGCTTGCACTAGTCCATGTCTTTTAATAATAAGTTGTTAATACATTTGGGTCGAGTTTCTCTGCAGCCTTTTGCCAGAAGATCAGAGGCTCAACAAACAGAGATACTTCTCCAGCAATCCAAATTTGTTAATAGCTTATTACTGTTCTATTAACCATTAGTAAACTATTTCTTTACAATTATGAAAGCTATTATAAACACTCAATAAAGGATGACTTAATACAAAATGCCACCAGAATCTCACATCCTTATAGTGAACTAGACTATGATTTCATCAGTTTGATAGCGATGATAATACAAAGTCAGGCATCCTGTGCATGTTGATCAGAAAGAAAGAAACATCACAAACACACACTTACCTATTTTCGTAAAAGTGAATGGACAAAAAGGAAAAAGACAAAATCATATAGTTAAGAACTTGCAGTACTTTATATACTTAACAGGCATCGTAGCTCTGACCGACTGAAAGGGGTTTCTAGAAGTCTCTCTGGTGATGTTCAAAGCGGACCACATAATCTGTCAGCATGCCCCTCCCTTCCCAGGTGTTAGTGTGATGTAACAAAAGATTCTCATTCAGCGCACATATTCTTAAAAGTCAACCGGTTAACAGTTTCATAGAAACTTGGAGTGGTCCTTTAGAAAATTGACCCTTTCCCTTTCTAATGATGTGTTATGCCGTGTGTTAACTTAACTCACCTGTAGATTGGGGATGCAGTCTTGTTCAGCTGCAGCCAGAATGATCCAGCCATGCAAACATATTCTCAATTCATTCAAATAGTTGTGGCTTTGGCTGGAAAATGTGTTTGTTGTCTAAGAGGTGAAGGGTCAATCTCTTTCCACTTGTTTAATCAGAAGAAAATAAATCAAGCGACATTAGCTTATCTCAGGAAAAGTATAACTATAAAATCTCCGAAGGGATTTGTTACTTCACATCACCCTTTGAACTCAACTGCACCCACTGAATGAGGAAGAGCTCGACAAACCAGTCAGGAGCCCACAAGAGGATAAAAGGCAGGGGCTTACTTTCCAATTCACAGACGCAAAACATTTTCCACATTTTAATTTAAAAGTCCCATGACATGGTCATTTTTGGATGCTTTTATATAGGCCTTAGTGGTCCCCTAATACTGTATCTGAAGTCTCTTTCCCAAAATTCAGCCTTGGCACAGAATTACAGCCACTAGAGCCAGTCACACAATGAGCTTTCTTTAGTTTGTGCCATTTAACTGTAGCTGTTTGGGGGGGGGTCTCTCTCTCTCATGGGCAGGCAAAGCAGAGAAAGAGGAGGTAAGCTCGCCCCTTATAACCTAACAAGGGGCAAGATTACAGAATGGCCCATCTAAGCTTTCATTTTCTCAAAGGCAGAGCAGGATACCCAGGGCTTGGTTTACACCTATCGCCATTTTTAGCCACTGGGGGATCATAGGCAGGAACTCATAATGTTAAAAGACCTCATAAAGTGAAATTTTCATTCCATGGGACCTTTAACCAAGGCTGAATTGTGGGGAAAAAGACTTCAAATACACTGGTGGGGACCACTAAGGCCTATGTAAAAACATCGCCATGTCATAAGACTTTTGAAAACCTCATAAAGTGACATTTTCATGCCATGGGTCCTTTAACATAAGTGTGTAGCTTTATCCTTGGTCCTTCTTAACACAATGA
Source organism: Etheostoma cragini (assembly GCF_013103735.1). NCBI lineage: Eukaryota > Metazoa > Chordata > Actinopteri > Perciformes > Percidae > Etheostoma > Etheostoma cragini. Next base: position 23,810,124 of record NC_048408.1, read on the forward strand.
AAAAGTTTACAATTCATTCAGTGAATTAGAGCGTATGGTTCAGCGTATGGTAGACTAATTTGAATATTCAGTCAAACTTACAGGAAGTCTGTGCTATCTGTTTTCTTCTGTGTTGCACAGAAAATTGTCACCGCTGAGCACATGGGCAGGGTGTGCAGGAAATAAGTCACGAAAGACAACATCTAAAATAGGAAGAGAGATCACAGATCTCTTCCTATGTGTCGCGGTGCAAGGTTAGTTTCTTACTTCCTCTGTTTACCGGCATTGCAAGCTGAGATAATTAATCCCTTCTTTTGGTGCATATTCTTGTTCTTCTCTTTTAAAGTTGTGTGCAGTAATAAATAATGTATGATGTAATCACAGAAATTAGTAAAAAAAGGATGCTTCCAGGCCATCAAGGAAGTAGCAAATTTCTTACTTGCTTAGCATCAATATGAAATTTGCCTGCAGAAACATTAGAAATCATTGATTTGTAATCTTTTTTTGTTGTTGACATATTTCAACAAACACCAATGTATGTTTTTTTTAAATGTCTGAAATTATTAACAATTCTTGATGCTTTTTCACAGACAATATTAACAATGCAAGATACTCTGTTGAGAGTGTTTGTGGTGGCTCTGGGTCTCCTAACGTATCCAAGGGACGACCCAGGGGTTGAGCAATGGGACGATATCACCACAGTGGGCATGGAAAAGCATGAAGAGAGGCTGCTGAGAGGAGAGGAACTGGGTGACGAAATGGCACCTGTCAGCGAGGAAATGATGCATACTGGCAGCAGAGGGCCTTATTGGGATGACTTGAGAAACATTCAGTCTGAGAAACGCACTGAAGGAGATCCAATGTCAGTCTTAGAAGACATTACTGTCATCAAACATGATTCTGAGGAATATGCTACTGATCGCAACTCACCAGAAGCAGATTTGGATCCAAATCAGCCTCAAAACTCTAAAAGTGAATCTGACCCTGCTCTGACAACTTCACAAATTGACCACGAGCAAATTGGAAATCTACAGCTGGACAAGAAGAGTAAACAGGGAGAAGACATCCAGACTGATGGCTGTTTTACAGACCAAAGCAGACCACAAGAAAAGCCTGAAGAGAAGGGAGTGTTCAACTCCAAAGAACAAGAATCACCTCTATCACACCTTCACACCGTGACATCAGAAAATTCAGAAGCCATTGCTGACTGGGAGGGGGACTACCTCTGGTACATATGGAACACAGTCTCCATCATTTCCATGATCCGCTTCTTTAGGAAATACCTAGGGAAATGTTCCCAAATGAAACAAGGAGAAGCATGGGCCTTCCCAGTGACCTGCACCGCGGCTGAAATGTCCCTGCCAGACAGCGAAACTCTGCAGCGATTTCATTCTAAATGTATCCAAGTCTCATCCGAAAATAAGTGGAAGGAGTTTTTGGAGGGGTTTGCGAAGGACCTATTGGAGGCGATGAGGACTGTCTGTGATGGAAATAATGGAATGGTGATTGAAGACTATCAGATAGTGGATGTGTGCAATATCATTGTCCCCTTTACCCCACCTGATACCTATCGTTTCCAGTGTCTGCTTTGGAACAATCCGGTAAGTGACCTGCATCCAGATATGCAAGCCTGTGGTCAAATCCAACTGCTGAAAAATAAAATCCAAAATGGCTGCCCATGTCAGTCTTCCAATTCAGATGATATGGTGTGCTTGCTGCATTGTGAGACTGAGGCTGTAAAGATGAAAATGACTGATGTTTGTGCCAGCCTTCTTTGCATGAAGAACTCCCACTTCCTGTCAAAAGCACAGGTTACTAGATGGTTTCAGAACACCATCAAACAAGCGTGGGGACACATTTCACACAAGTATGAGTTTGAGCTTAACATCCGCTACATTGGTGCTCCAGGAGCTCTGATAGTTAGATTCCGATCAGGGAAGAAGATCAGCTTCAGTATGAATCCTGTGGTTAAAGTCAACACTAATGCTCATTTCTTCATTGATGATCACTCCCCAAACTTTGATACTTCCTGGACACTCTCCCTGACCGGCTATGAAGACAGTTTCTTAGAACACATCTCTAGACGTATGCCTGCAAACTCATGCCACAGTCAAACTCTTCAAATTGCACATTTTCTCCACAGGAGACAGACAGCACTGTCAGGAAGTAGTGCTCTGGAGGATTTGCATTTCAAAGTTGCACTAATGCATCTGCTTTTGACCAAAGACCCAGCGCAGTGGAAACCCAGCAACCTGGCTTGTAGGCTTCGAGATTTATTAGCCTTCATGGAGAAGAGCCTCGAGAAAAAGCTGCTGCATCACGTTCTTATTGGCAATCCTTTAAGTCAGAGGGTTATTGAACTTCCTGCTGAATTTACTAATGCAGATACTGTGAATCTCTTCCATCCCCTTGTGGTACACAACTGTCTCTACAGAAATGCAGTGATGCATTTCAAGGAAATGCTTAGTAATGCAGACATGCTGATACAGGATTATGTTGAAGTGTAAGACAATTGCTCCTTTAAAAATTTAAACTATATTGAAATAATGTACAAGAGATTTTATTTAAAAAAACAACAACATTTCCTTTAGTCCTTCCCCCAGTTCTGTAGGAAGTCTGTATGCTCTGCCTTGTTGGAGTTATCCACAAGGACATCTGCGTCAGACAGTTTCATGCGAGGGTAAAACTTGTCATCCTTGTCATGCCCATCCTTGTTGCTCAAGTCAATGGTCCAAGACTTACTGGAGATCATATTCTTAGCTGTTGAAACAAGACATGAATACATTTTAAACTTTACTTTGCAGAAGGGTAGCTTTAATATAAAGTCACACAGCTTTTGCCTTGTAAAAGGTATTAGCAATACTAAGTGTTGGCTGTAAATAATGCTTTATGTATTGACATTTAAGTTAAGGATCATGTGTAAAGTCATATTTCAAACTTAGTTTGGCCAAAATTATTCACTGTCATGATGCATAAAGTTACCTTTAGACTTTATGGAGTGACAGGTTGAGTCACAGCAGGTGCAAACAGAATCACTGCCGTACAGCTCCTTCCACCTGAACCCCCCCCCCCCCCCCCCAAAAAAAAACAAAAACGTGAGAACCTTAGTTATGGCCATCAAGCATACACGTCATCCAACAAGACCTTCAAAAGCAACCTGTGGATGGTTTACTTAAACCAGAGTCAACTCACGTTTTGGTAGCAAGATCATAATTACAAGTCTTTGAACTTTCAGTTGGCACAAGTGGGCCCATAGATAAATCACAGTGCATGTAGAGTTGCTGAAAGACATTAGATTTCAGGGTTAGCACATTTTCTGACAGTACAACACTCTGTACCCCTTGATCTTGACTGCACCTGTGATGAAGATGAAGCGGAAGCCATGTTCTTGAAAATTGCAGCAACCACACTGAATCTCAGGACTAGTTTTGAGGTACCAGAGATGAACACTGACTGATCAGTCATCATGCCATCAACCATACAGCTGCAAGAGATAATATGGATGTTTATCTCCAAGAACCAAGTGATGTGCCCATCTCAACTCTGAAATCATTTACATCTTACCCATAGTTGTCTATGACCATATATTTAGGACTTGAGGTGGGGTTTCTGGAGGCTGTCATGAAGCACTTATTGATGTAAATTCGGTTTCCAGAATTTGAAAGTTGCTTGGCCTGAAAGTACATCGTCTCACCCAAGTTGTAGGATTGGGCACCAGTGACATCGAACCCCAATGCTGAGGCAAAGGGGAGGACATGAGTTACTGTAAAGTCTGAGATGCTTACAAATTAGCAGGCTGCTGCAGGTGCTTGCAATTATAAAGTGTAAATGTTTGCTACCTGCCTAAGCTCTTTGTGGTCTGAATATCCTTACACTATACATTTTATATCGAAAGCTGGTATATATATTCCATTTAAAAATATATATAAAATTTAAAAAAAACACACTTCAAACATACCTGTTATGTGGCATAAAAGTGGGAAATAAAATTTTAGAATTTTCTGCTTGGAAACCATTTTTAAACTTTTAGTTCAAAGTCTGACAATCAAGTCTGTGCCCTACAAGCTACAGTTTCCTCCCCCCCATTCAAGAAAGAAAACTGCATTTGCTTGCCTTATGCAGTCAGTGAAAATGCCAACGCCATTAATTTAAATGGCTTTGCCTCCACATTTTAAGATGCCATTTACACATCTATGCAACACAGCCAAATTTACTTTAGATATTGGGAAAGGCCTGATGAAACATAGCTTAGCGTGTTAAATGCTAGCACACCAGGTGAAGAGGAGTCATAGCCCTTCTGTATATTTAAAAAAGAAAAAAGAAAAAAAAGGAACATACCATTTTGAAAAGTAAGGGTGAACATGGTTTTTGAGTGGGGGGATTTGTGGGATTCAAGGGATTTGAAAATTTCCCCTCCCTGTAGTTTAGGATGGAAGCCAACTTTATAGGAGTGAAACAACCTGCAACAGAAGAGATCTGCCATTGACACAAATTTGTAATACAGAAATACTTGATTCTCCTGTAGTGTAATGCAAATAAATTGAAAAAATCAAATGCTGGTAAAATTATTTAATAAAAGAGGCCCATTACAATCTGGGTAAAACAAACTAAATCTTACCTGGGATATTTACACTGCATGGGAATCTCAAATGGCATTTCCCTTAAAACTGGAGTGGTTGGATTGTAGGTGAGCACACTGCCAACATAGCGATAATCTGCAGTACTCTAAAAGATAAACATTTGTGTTAGTTATAGTTTATCAAGTTAAATACTTTATATTTTTGTGGTTATCAAAAATTTAACTTTACAAACCTCCTTCTCAAATCCACAGTCAGCAGTCAAAAGGTATAGAAAGTAGTAATGCTCTGTGGTACCGTGGTTAACAGGACAGGTGCCAAATTTCAAATACTTGTGTGCATTGTTAGTCTTAAAGATCTCTTTCCTGACTCTTATATAAAGTCTATCAACGTGGCACAAGATTTCAACCAGCTGTGGACTGGCTGCTACAGTCGGAGAAGTAGTGGCAGTCTTAAGCAACATTTTGCTGGCCCAGTTAGGGAGGGGACCAGCTCCCATTCCTGGCTTGAAATCCTTTACCTTGTCCTCTGAGAATGAGGCTACCAGATACTTAGGAACTAGTTTTGCTTGAGATGTTGAAGATCCGTCAGTTGATGCACCCATAAATAATTTATTTTGAGGTGAAAGGGTGTCATCCACTTCATTCCCAACTGCTGTCGTCATTCTCTCCCACTCTTCTTCAGGGTCTTGCACAAACGGGCTATGCCCAGCTGTACCTCTGAACGGATGACTATAGGCAGTACAAAACAGCAGTAACAAAAACGCAGCGTATCTGAGAGCCATTTTTTATTTATTTTTTCTTCACTCCAGCAGTTACCTTACCTAACAGGTTGGATATACTGGTGGTGTTTTGACTTGCTTTTGTACTCTGCAAACAATAGAGAATTCCCACAGCTGCTGCAAATGCCAATCAAGAACAACAGAAGTGACCATGTAATCACGCCCACAGTCTGTTGTCATACACAAATGTGGGTTGGCAAAATATTATATCATAATATGACATTTCCAATGTTCCATTCATTTAAGGAAATGGATTATTAAATGGAAAAGAAATTAAATAATTCCCATGCAGATTAATTTAACATTAACTATTACTGATAAGAAGAGTATCGATCTAATTTTCAAAATAAATCCCATTCAAAAGATGGTTGATATTTAGAAATGGCGTGTTAGTGAATTGGAAATTAAAAGAAATTTAAAAAATTTAAACAACACGTTGTTTATTTTTTTTTTAATAACCGGATGTTACGCAGCCAATGATGTCAATACCAGGAAGTTCCAACGCAGCCCACTTGACTAGACGTTGTGCTCGGAAGCTGGATAACCCTCGTTGACTTTTTTCTTTATAAACAAAGTGAAACACTCGTATTTGCTTTGGTGGGGTATCGTGCTATGTGGGACTAAACCGCTTCGCTTATACTCTGTATCAATTGTTTGTGCTAGAAAGCTTTATTTTCGTTTGTGTTAGCTGGCTAGCTAACACGCCAGCTAACAGCTAGTTAAGGTTGTTTTGGTTATCAATGTGAACATTAACGTCACATCGACGGTTTATAAAGGATAGCGTGAGTGTAAGCCGTGGGCAGTGTACCAGCGAGTTAACCAGCTAACTTTAACGTCAAACGGCGGTCGTCTAGCTTTAGCTAACCATTGTTGGCGGGCGTCTGGTTTGTCCCTTGCCCCGAATAGTGAACGTCTGGCGAGCTTGAAAAGCTCCCCGTGAACCGGACCCAATGCGTGGGATGATGGGGACCCAGAGTAGTCCAGTCAAGAGTTACGATTATCTCCTGAAATTTCTATTGGTGGGAGACAGCGATGTGGGAAAGGGGGAAATCTTGGACAGTTTACAAGACGGATCGGTCGAGTCTCCCTATGCCTACAGCAGTGGTAAGTAACTATTTTTGTTTGTTGCTTTTATTTAGAAAAAGCCTGGACAGCCCAACATGAACTAACTTTCTGTGGATGGTGTTTAATCTCAGGGATTGATTACAAGACCACCACGATTCTGCTGGATGGGAGAAGAGTGAAATTAGAGTTATGGTAAGTGTTTTGTTAGTATATTTAGTAATATAGAATTAGCAAGTGGACAAATCCATGCATATGGTTGGTTGTACTTACTGTACGTGCTTGTGTGCATCTTCAACAGGGACACGTCGGGTCAAGGCAGATTCTGCACCATCTTCAGGTCTTACTCTCGTGGAGCACAGGTGATGACTTGTAGAGCATTTGATGTGTTTTCCCCGCTTCATATGATTCCATATGTACGTCAACGTGTTTGTCTTTTATTCCATAGGGCATCCTGCTTGTCTATGACATCACTAACGGCTGGTCCTTTGATGGTATTGACCGCTGGATACGGGAAATTGATGAGGTACTCCCATTCAACTCATTTCTGGTTGACAAAGAAATACTTTTTGGGAAGGGGGTATATCCTGTGTAGTGCTGCACAATATATTGTTTTGTATTGTCATTGCAACATTAACTGCCTCGATAAACCAACCAACAAATAAATCACCCTTATTGGGTGGCAGTAGCTCAGTCCATAGGAAGTTGGGTTGGGAACCGGAGGGTCATGGTTCAAGTCCCTGTGTGGATTAGTGGCTGGAGAGATGCCACTTCACCTCCTGGGCACTGCCAGGTGCTGTTGAGCAAGGCACCGTACCCCCCCCACCCGCTCTGGTTCAGCTGGCAGCCAACTCACTCTGACATCTCTCCATTAGTGCATGTATAGATCCTGAGCGTGTGTGTGTGTGTAGGACTGTGTGTGATTACTAACAAAGTGTGGACACAGAGTGTAAATTTTTATTTCCCCATTGGGGATCAATAAACAGATTAAAATAAAATTGTCTCTGCCCTTTGAAGTCTAAACTATCTGTAAAGGCCTACATAATGACCAATAAATTAATCCTTAAAAAAAACTATTTATTTATTGTAAGTAATGTCATTATTAGAATATTCAACAATGGTATCGCATATTTTCCTCATGTCGTGCAGCCCTAACCTGTGTCTACATGCCTCAATCCCTGCGAGAGTCAATTTTCTATTAGCCATTGCAATAGTATTTCAAAAATCCTGTTTAAGAGACGCAACAAAATTTGGTAACCTTACCTAGAGCAATTTCTATTTCCATATTATTTATTTCCATCAGCATGCCCCAGGTGTACCCAGGATCCTGGTGGGGAATCGGCTTCACCTGGCTTTCAAGCGGCAGGTACCTACGGAGCAGGCGAGGGCCTATGCTGAGAAGAACAGCATGACTTTTTTTGAGGTCAGTCCGCTGTGCAACTTCAACGTCATCGAATCCTTCACCGAACTTTCACGCATTGTGCTGATGAGGCACGGGATGGAGAAATTCTGGAAGCCCAACAGAGGTGAGCTGGGTAATGTGCTTTTTGTACCAATTTGGTCAGATTAAAAATGTATGCTGTTTTCTGTAGAAAGTTTAATTGCATGGTACTTCACAATGCCACGTTTTGTGTGTAGCACTTGAGGATCCACTTTTCACTTGTTCAGAAAGTCTGGAAAAGAAGTTCCAACTAACAGGGTTGTGGCCTCTGTAACTATTTCTTTCAATCTTTTTGTCTATGAGAGTGAGTCTTTTTTTTCTGGAAAAAATGGTATGGCACTGGAGCAACACATGAGTGAACAAAAATAGTATGTGTCACATGGTGGACCAGTGTAGTTATTGAAAAATCTTTCAAGACGGGAGTTAAATTGAAGCAATTTCAAACTTAAATGTTGGAAAATTTGCTGATTTAACAAATTCAAGCCTAAATATTGATAACAACATGAAACAAAAAACAAATATTTATAGTGCAAACCGCTGTAAAGTTGCATTGACAAGTATTGTGGATGTCACGCACCCTTTAGTGGGCATTCACACCAAGAAAAGTGATCCGGCGATTTGCCGCAGGGTGGTGCGGTTAATGAAACGGCCCATTAGTGTGACGTCCTGTTGTGTTCTTAACCCCCCCAACAACGCACAAGTACACTTTCTATTTCACAATTACTGTTTTCCGTCAGATTGTTTATAGATTTTGACGTTTCCAACCACACTTGAAGGCAGCTTATTTTGCAAAGGGGAGAGAGAAAAATAAGTGAGACGAGCGAGACATAGCGAGTCCTTTGTGGTTGCAGGAAACATTCAGGTTAGGGTTAGGTTTTTTTTTTTTTAACCCTCATAGTGTTTTAAAACTTTATTGTGGCAGGCACAGTTTACTGTACGGGCTTCTCACACCGCCTCAAACCATAGCTTAAAACACACTGACAAGTCTGATCTCCGCTTACAGGATTGGCCTCCGCAGAGTGACGTGGCGTTCAAAATCCATGAAAAGCCCTGCGTTTTTCGCCAGCCGGCTGACGCGGACAGTCTGATCGCAGCCTTAAGCAGTTTAACTTTAGGTATCTGACATGACATCCAGTGGTAACCTCCATATTCTCTCTTCTTGTCCCACAGTCTTCAGCCTCCAAGATTTGTGCTGCCGTTCGATCGTCTCCTGCACACCGGTTCACCTCATTGACAAACTGCCCCTTCCTGTGGCCATCAAGTCGCACCTCAAGTCTTTCTCCATGGCCAACGGCATGAATGCAGTCATGATGCACGGACGCTCCTACTCAGTGGCCAACAGCACAGCAGCTGGCGGCAGCAGCGGCGGAAGCAAACCCAATAGTCTCAAGCGCTCGAAGTCTTTCAGGCCTCCGCAGAGCCCTCCAAAGACCTCTTCGTCATCCTCTAAGGGGAGCTGTAAGATTTCATAGTGAAGGAGTGGACTAATGGTTGCCTCCATAGGGCTAGTATTAAAGGTGTTGTTGCTCCAAGAGGTCACGAGGCCACGGGAGAGCACCAAGAGCTACCAGCAACGGAAATAGCTGTGAACTTTCATTCACCCTTGGGAAGTGACTTGGATTGGTTTCTGTTCTCTTTGCGCCTGCTGGTGCCATCTTGTGGATGTCCGTTTACCCGTACTCTTCAATACTGAGGGCTTGCTTTGATCAAGTAGAACCAGATTTCTCTTGGACCAACAAGATCAAGTAAGACAAGATTTCCCTGGGACCAACAGATAATCAAGTAGAACAAGATTCCCTGGGAACAACAGATGTGAATCAAAGAAAATCGCTCACCTGTTAACACTAAAAATGAGTGGAGGGACATACGCTAGCTTTTATTTGAAAAATTACTGTTTATTGTATTTAAAGTTGTAAATATGCTATATGTGCTCAAGTTGTTTTGGTCTGTTTGGTGATTGAACTTGGAGAGGGCTTCGTATGCTTGTTTTGTCTTGAATGTTTCCGGAGACCTGCTTTGGTGTCCAATTTATTTGTGTGTCTTATGCCCTTTTTACTGCAACCTCAAGGGTGCCGAGCTACTTATTTAAATCTCAGATTAGTTATGTTTAAATTTAGACAGGCTTAAATTGAATGTCATGAGAAGAGCAGGGCTAGTTTCCCAGCCTGGATTTAGAAGAAAAAAATTCCATTGAAAAATGCTTAGTCTAGCAATGCTCCATCTGGGAAACAGAGTAGAGCCACCCTGTCTTGTTTTGAAGACTTCCTGTGGTGCCTCTAAATTACAGCCCAAATGAATTCCCCCTCCGTCTCATCAGTCAACGTCAACGTCTGTTGACTTTCTCAAGCCATTTTTGCCTTTTGAATCTGATATCCTTAGTTGCATTATCATTGCTTCATGCGGTTTAAACCATCAACCACATGATCACCTCTCAATCTATTAACTCTTGTGGCAATTCAGAGATTGCTTGGTGCTGTTGGGGGGGGGGGGCTTTGTACAAATTAAATGTGCAGATTTGCTCATTTGTGGCGTTTTCCCTTCAGAAAGAGCTGCAATTGCGTCTTGGTTCTTAACAGGACTTTGTTAACGTTGGTGAAATTAATATTTTAATTTGATTGTTTTTTAGGATCTTATCTAATGTATTTATGAATGTAACACAATATGCACCTGCTACTTTGCTGTGGCCACGTGGTAATATGTGGGACTGTCAGAACCAGAAGTGGGAAGATAATCTGCCATTGTAATGTTTTTAATAAAAGTATTTGGACTGTAACTTCATCCTTATTTTCTAACCCTCCTAAAATGTGTGTATGTTTGTAGAGCTTTGAATGATTTGTCAGAGAGAGTTCAGAGAGGGCATTGAAGGTCTTGACTTTTTAATCAGAGCTAAGTAATGATATTGGTTTTAATAAGTAAATAACCTATACAATACTTAATTTGCTTGTAACACTTTTCTCTTTCCACCTCTGATTAACCAAGCTGTCTTTCCACTTCAACATTCCTAGTGTCATGGCTATATGTCTGTGATGCGTTACTGAGGGCATACAACAATGGTGCATGTTTTTCTACTGGTGCCTGTTTTATGTGGTGTATTGACACCAGCACAACGAGCTATTTAAAGCACTATATGTAAACGTTTGATAATGATTGTTGCTATCAGAGATGTGTGTCTTAACATTTGGATACGGAATAAATTATACTTTTGTCTCCTTTCGAAAAGAGTCACGCCACAAAATAAAGGGTCAGGCTCCACGGTTGCTTCGTGTTTTCATCAACTTGTGTGCTTTGCTCAAATGATTTTTCATTCATTTACTAAGGTCATTGTGGGAATATGTTTTTTGTAGCCTTTGTCCAGTCAGGGGCGTCGGTGATCAAATGGATAAAGCCCGTTGGGGGTGCTGAATTGATTAGACGCTCTCTCGGTATTGGCCAGTTTTGGATAACCGTTTGTTGCAGCGCATGAATGCAACGAGGTCAAAAGTCACCCAAAGGTGGCAGGGTCACATCCAATGAAAAGATGAGGGGTCCTGCTTCTCATCGAATCGGAGCTGCGCCGGGACAAAGATGACTCGCACACTCTTTAAATATGGCGCTTGACGCTTCCTTCCCACCTGGCCGTGGCACCTCTGAGCTCCGTGTGAACGAGCGACGGCGCTAAAGTGACCGACGTCTAGACAAGCAGGACGTAAACATGTTTTACCAGACATGATGCGACACGCCCCGTGTTTGGTCTTCACGCTCTCCACTCCCGGCGACTTATTTCGTGTACAATTTGGCTCTTTGGTTTGTGCAAGAAAAGTATGTGCCGAAGTTTGTAGGCTACTGCGTAAAACGTGGAAATAGATAATTGTAACCGAAGATAAAGATGATAACCAACAAGTAAAACGGCGGGGAACGGGGGGGGGGGGGAACTAGCTCATTGCCTTCCTTATAAATGACACCTCTATAAATTCTGTCTGGACGCATTTAACGTTGGATTTCTCACCGGAATGCGTAGCTCCATGCGCAAGGTTGTTGGGACAGCTTGCCACCACTTCTCCACGTTTTCTTTGTTGTTTTTACAATGTTTGTCCAGTTGCTTAGCGCATGGTGCTGCTTCATAAGAGTTTTAGACTCTGGACGACCGTGGGGGCGGTCAGAGGGGTTGCCCTTTCCACCTCCATTCACACTCTGAAAGGCTGATGTTGCGTCTTTCTCTCATTGTGCAGTTTCGTTAGCTTTTTTCGCTGTTCGGGGAAATGGAGCTGAGTGAGAGTTCGCACTTTGCGTTGTGTTTTGGTTATTAAGGCATGTATTTCATGAAACCCGAAGTTCTGCATTTTTTACACGTGTTTCTGGGATATATTTTGTTCAGTAGCCTAAATGTCCAGCGCGTGGGAACTCGGCTTGATCTTTCGGATTGCTACAACTCTCCTCTGCGCACAGCTAACTGATTTCCACAATGTTTACGTACAAAACGGACGACTACTTTTGAAAATCGACATTCCGAAGTTGAAGACTTAAAGGAGGAATGGATTTACCCGATGGGCGACTCATGCAAAAGCGCAATAATGTATAAAATCCCCCTAAAACCTTTGAAGGATAGATGTATAAAGGGTCAAAGTTGGCATAATGCACCCAACTCAAATAAACTAGTTTTAGGATGGATTAGTTCGTATTTGTTGATGCTCCTGGTTTGCGAATTCCCCGAACTTTCTTTGTGTGCAAGTGTGCCAGGAGCCAAAGTTGAACACGAAGGATTTTGTCCCAACAAGCTAAATTCCAATCTCTGGGTTGATGCGCAAAGTACCTGCGAGAGAGAATGCAACGTTGACGAGGTGGTGTTTTTCATGTTATTCTCAGTAGCGATACACTAACAATCGTCAGTTCATTTTGTGTTTTATTCATTTTAAATCTGCTTCCATAAATGCTGTTCTGTGTGTGCATTGTGTCTGTGCAGGACTGTGCTGACTTTGAGAAATGCTGCACCAACGTGTGTGGTCTCAACAGCTGTGTGGCTGCACGTTTCTCTGATGGTACCCCTGCCCAGCCAGATGGGCAGGGTGGAGGAAAAGGAAATAATGCCCCCACCTCCACAGCTACCTGTGAGGGCTTTATCTGCAGCCAGCAGGGAGCAACCTGTGACATCTGGGACGGACAGCCCATCTGCAAGTGCCGGGACCGGTGTGAGAAAGAGCCCAACTTCACCTGCGCTTCAGATGGCCTCACCTACTTCAACCAGTGCTACATGGATGCGGAGGCCTGCATCCGTGGGGAGACTTTAACTGTGGTCGCATGCCGCTTTTACCTGGCCGGGCCCCACACCAGTCCACTGCCTCAGGATACTACAGCTAACCCAACACCAACATCCTCCCAAGAGGATCCCATGCCCCCCACACTGTACTCCAACCCTCACCACCAGTCCGTCTATGTGGGCGGCACAGTTAGCTTCCACTGTGACGTTGTTGGAGCCCCCAGACCTGATGTAACATGGGAGAAACAAAGTGAACGACGCGAGCGGCTGGTCATGAGGCCTGACCAGATGTATGGCAACGTGGTTATCACCAACATCGGTCAGCTTGTCATTTACAACGCGCAGGTGTGGGATACAGGTATCTACACCTGCGTTGCAAGGAATTCTGTGGGTGTTCTGCGTGCAGACTACCCTCTGTCTGTCATCCGCCGGGGTGATGATGATTTCTCTGAAGATCCTGAGATGCCGATGGGACGCCCATTCTCCCCAGCAGACTGCCTGGCTGAAGTAGACCGGAGAGTGTGCAGTGGTGAGCGTCACATGGACTGGTATTATGACAGCAAGATGGGCTCCTGCTTGGCCTTCAGCAACGGCGGATGTGACGACAGCCGCAACCGATTTGAGACTTATGAGGAGTGCAAGGCCTCCTGTCAGAGAGAGGGGATGGGCATCTGCTTACTGCCTGCTGTCCAGGGCCCCTGCAAATCTTGGGAACCACGTTGGGCCTGGAATCCGATCTTGAAACAGTGCCAGGCCTTTGCTTATGGTGGCTGCCATGGGAATGCCAACAACTTCCGCACCAAGAAGGAGTGTGAGGCAAACTGCCCACAGACCAAAAGGAGACCTTGTAAGACCTGTCGGGTGAAGGGAAAAATGGTGCCCAGCTTATGCCGTAGTGACTTTGCTATTGTGGGGCGGCTGACAGAGCTGGTGGAGGATCTGGACTCTGGGTTCGCCCGCTTTAGCTTGGAAGAAGTCCTGAGAGACGAAAAGATGGGATTGACTTTCTTCAAAACCAAACACCTAGAGGTGACGATAGCCAAGATAGACTGGAGCTGTCCCTGTCCCAACATTACCATGGAGGAAAACCCTTTGCTGGTGATGGGTGTGGTGCAGGACGGCATGGCCGTCATCCAGTCGGACAGTTATGTCAGAGCCATAACCGAACGCCGACTCAAGAAGCTACGTGAGGTTCTGAATAAAAAGACCTGTGAGGTATTGTAGAAGTCCCAGAATTTAGACTTGTCAGCCCACAGAGGGTCTGAGGTCCCCTTTACCTTTAGCTCTAGGGATGAGCATTAGAATTGCAACAAAAAAGCAGAAATTGAATAACTCTTTAAAACAAAAGACAAATATGTTAAATACTATATGTCAATGTGATTTGTATGTTCATTACAACACAAGTTGTACTACATTCCAGATGTGTTGAATACATTAATACCAATGCGGAAATGTTTTTTTTCTTCAAATACGTTTAAATATATTTTTTCCTTTGAAATATATTCTGTAAATTTCAGAAAGATAATGCAGAATAGCAGCTCCACAAGTTGATCAATTTGCAATATGCCTAGCTTTTGAAGCTAAAGAACAAGACAACTACATTACATTACCACCAGATTGTTGTTTTTTTCTATTTTATTGTATTATGTTTATCGTGTACTGGGTTCTTTATACTAGTCATTTACATAGATGTTTGTATAAGTTACCTTTTGTTGTTATGTATGATTTCAAGATCTAATGTGCAGCACATTCTCTCCCTCTGCAAAGCACTTCTGCTACCTTAGTCTCTGCAAACTGAATGAAAAAATAGAACGAGTGGGTGGTGGTATCAAGGTAAATATAGTACAAAGACAACATATCAATCTGTGAGCCTTTTTACTCAAGTGTGCAATACAGAAGAATATAGTGTATAACAGATTTCAGTACTCCAGTTGTGAATAAATAATTGTATCTATGTCAATGTGTACCAGAATATGGGGAAACAGTTCATTAAAAGTTCTGGAAATCTGGCAATGTATCTGAGCTCCAAATGTAAGTTAAGGCGTTTCGACCATCCTGCTCCGATACTGGTCTGCACCCAGCGAAGGAACAACAGGCAACTTCACACCAAACTCTCCTTTCTGAATAGAAGACACTTGTTGTTTGCAGGCATGTCCATCTAGCAAAGACAACATTTAAAACCATACATTAGTCAACCACTACTACCCAAAACAGCACTGTTTTTCTTTTTACATTTCACAGATTGTGTTGGATGCATACATTACTTACTATTTTCTCAAGGAATAAACCATTTCTTTGTGCTATAGAACTGAGGAGGGAGATATCCCTCAGTCCCCACTCTGAGTTCCTGTGTGTTTAAAACATAAAGCCCTTATAAATCCCACTTTCACCTTTGCATTATTTATTGGATGGATGGCATAAACACATGAAACTTCATGATTATGTATACAATGCTGCAAATAGATGTTACTTTGACAAGAAAACATCCCTTTATAACATAATTAACTTCCATGAAGCATTACAATTTTTTTTTTTTTTACACACATTACCTCTGCCGTAGGCTGTAGTCAAAGTCAATGTTACTTTGAGGGGTGATCTGGCCATTCACTGCGTAGGGCTGACGGTAACAACAAAATGTTACGTAGCAATTATGCCATTCTTTAATGTTTACATTTGATAATAGCGTGTCATGAAGAAGTTAATGTTTAGGACACAATGGTTTTTCACTCACCCCGTATGTCAGTAGAAGACCTTGCGGCTTCAGCACTGCTCCAGCCCCTTTGAATAAACCCTAGAAGAAAATGGTGATCACGTCACATGCGGGGGAGGGGGGGGGGGGG